>NC_084743.1:44601401-44771401 GCF_033978785.1 Entelurus aequoreus
GGGGGCCGCATTGGGTTAAAACAATTTGGCCGGGGGCCGGGCTGTATGTATATATACATATATATATATATATATATGTATATACATTGGGGCAAAAAAGTATTTAGTCAGCCACCCATTGATTGTCAATGGGTGGCTGACTAAATACTTTTTTGCCCCACTGTATATATATAGATAGATAGATATATTATATATCTATCTATCTATATATATACAGTGGGGCAAAAAAGTATTTAGTCAGCCACCCATTGACAATCAATGGGTGGCTGACTAAATACTTTTTTGCCCCATATATATATATATATATATATACATATATATATATATATATATATATATATATATATATATATATATATATATATATATATATATACATATATATATATATATATATATATATATATATATATATATATATATATATATATATATATATATACTGCGAAGAGGTGGCGACTTGTCCAGGGTGTACCCCGCCTTCCGCCTGATTGTAGCTGAGATAGGCTCCAGCGCCCCCCGCGACCCCGAAGGGAATAAGTGGTAGAAAATGGATGGATGGATGGATATATAATATATATATATATATATATATATATGGATATATAATATATATATATATATATATATATACATATATATATATATATATACTGCGAAGAGGTGGCGACTTGTCCAGGGTGTACCCCGCCTTCTGCCCGATTGTAACTGAGATAGGCTCCAGCGCCCCCCGCGACCCCGAAGGGAATAAGCGGTAGAAAATGGATGGATGGATATATAATATATATATAGAGAGAGAGAGAAAATGCATTTTTAGACAATATGATTTGCCTGAGCGGCTAGGAGACACCGTGAGTAGCAAGCGATACAAAGTAGATAAGAAAAATAATAATACCATTTTTTTTTTTTTTTTTAATACTGGGACTTCCCGCGGGCCTGATTTTGGGCTGTAGATTGGGGACCCCTGGTATACAGTAACAAACGTCTCTGAATCATTGAACTTCTTGCGCTGGCATTACTTTAATTAATTATTGTGACCACGAGGTGTCGCCTATAGACAAATGAACACTCCACTTCAAAAGCATACATCTATCCTAAGTTTACTTTAGTGTTTTTATACCTCCCATTTTTTAAAAAGTAATTTCACTTGATAAAACCTTAACTAACGTTCCACACTACAAAATAATACATCTATGTGCCTTTATACCTTTAGGATAGCGTTTTACATACTGTATTTACCATTGTTCCCTGTTTTGACTTTCACTTGATCAAACAATTTCTAACATTCTACATTACAAAATAATACAACTAAGTAATATGATTTGTGCTGATATATTATCGAATGCTCCAATATCAGTATTTTGTCCGTAGTGAAAAGGTCTATTGGGACACCTCTAATAATGATAGACTTTGTCACCTATACAACCAGGATGAAATCCAGGCTGTTTTTTATTACATTTCTTAGCATATCTAGGATAGAATATTTTTTGCCTTTTTAAGTAAATTAAAAATCTGATTGGATTTTTCATAATGTGGACCTCGGTGGAAAAATAGCGTTTCCCCATAACACATTTTGATGTCTATTGAAGTTCATATGTTCTCTGTTGTTTCCCCATGTGTTTCTTAGGTTGACTGCTTTCGTAATGAGAGTCTTTGCCAAAGCAAAGTCGTTTGTTTACATTGACCCTAACACTGTCAAAGAATCCGAGGAATGGTTGAGGGAAAGACAAAATGACAGTGGTTGTTTCCAACAGTCGGGGGGACTGTTTAATAACAGAATGAAGGTAATCTGGTGTAATTCAATGGGACGTCTGGAGGTTGGCTGAGACTAAAACGGATGTTTCCTCTACAGGGTGGTGTTTCGGATGAAGTGACTCTCAGTGCTTACATAACTGCTGCCTTTTTGGAGATGAATGTCTCTGCAGATGTGAGTGCTCAAACACGTAATTCTTACAACATTTACAATTACTTTACATTTTATTCGAAAATAATTTATCCCATAAAACACACACTTATGCAACAGCATAATGTACAACATAATTCACAATGGACATACAAGGTTAACGGCAAAAAGAAAATAATGGAATCTGTATGTGTTTTGTTACAAATTCATAGTTACTGTACATTGCACATTCGAACAATGCATACTTAAACCAAATATTAATTATTTTTCAGTATATGTTTTTAAGGGATTTCATCGTAAAATAATATTTAGAAATAAAACACTACCGGTAGTTTTGTTTAATCTGGTAAATTAGTGCACTATAGGTACTAAAATTACTTCATTTGCAGAAAATAATGACACGTCCGGACGAGCCTGGGTTCATGATACCAGATTAATTAACAAGTGAAGGGAACGTAACATCTGGACTCTAATTTTCTACCTGCGATCGGATGGACTATTGCCATTGCACTCTGTATATACCACAATAACAAGAATTGGGGAGGCCTGATCCGATTTTAATATTGGACATCAGTCCAATATTGATATTGGATATCAATCTGATATCAGGAAAAAAAATCAAGTATCGGATTATACCGGCTTGCATCTACAGTAAAGTCTCCAATATAACCATATGTGCGAGAAAATCATATCATTGTAAATTATGCAAATTACGCGATGATGTCATGGTGACCACGCCCATAGCCACGCCCCCACCACCACAGGTATCTTGGCAGTTTATGGGAAACACTGCAGTATGTAGACATGAAACATTTTAGTTAATACATTGCTACACTGTCATTGTTAACCTAATCAATGTTTTTTCTTTGCATTTTATATTTTTGTAGGATCCCGTTGTTTCCAGGGGCCTTATTTGCCTCAAAGAGTCCGTAAATAACCTTGACAACACTTACACAACAGCACTGATGGCCTATGTCTTTACCTTGGCTAAAGATCAAGAAACCCGTGCTCAGCTCCTGCATCACTTAGACAAGGTTAAGATACAAGAAGGTGAGTTATCTTCATCTGTAGTCAGTCTATAATGACAAAACACATGTAATTCGATCACAAATAAAAAGGTGAAGAAAATCATTGTCACTCAAAAAAGCAATAATAACGATATGTACTGTAGACATTAATCTTTGTGCCCAACCAGATGTATACACAACACTGTGGAGTATATTATTTCTCAGTAGTAACCAATGGCGTATTTTGAATCCGCAACCAAATAATACGCACAAGGACAGAGACGTACGTAGATCAACACAAAAAAACTTGAATAATTGCTGGGTTGCAATTATGTGACCTGAATCACTTTCGGGTTTCAGGCGATGGTCTAGAGTCCCATTAGACCACTGTTTATTTACCCACATCACTGCAGATTTCAGCATAGTTTGAAAGGTTCAGAGGCAAGCGATCATGAAAAAAAGATTTAAAATGGTATGGAGTGCATTGAGAGACTCTTAAGAAAAACCTTTTTTTAAGGATTTAATCCATTCAACATGTTTCTGCTCGCTACGACCTTACTTCATTTGACACACATGGATTCAGAGAAGAAAAGATTGGAGGCACATCATGTCTACATCTGAGGGTTCCACAAATTAAACATTAATCCGTAAAAGACAAAGTTAGACTTATTGATGCATCGCTCAGTATTTGATTGACGAGTGCCGTGCTGCTGTGATCGAAAAAGGATACGTTTGTTTGCAGTTGATTTCCTGCTACGAATAGTAGTCTATAATCTATAATTCATGTCTGTAGTTGTGTTTATGGTGTGAAGTTCATATTTTGTCTCATTAGTTTGTTATAAATGTCCCTGTTGTTCAGTAATGTTTGCTAGCAATATTAAGACTCAGTATGCTGTTGAGCCAACAAGAGATTTATTCATCTAGTTTATTAATACTATTACTTACTATTTTTAAGAGCGATTTCCTCCTACGCACTTTGGTTTTTTACCTTACATTATTAACTTTACAAACCACTTCTTTGGAGACTCTATAAAAGCTATCTCCTATCTCTCTATTTAAACGAATAGAACACCCAAGAACAGAACAGGGGCCGTACTTATCAAGCTTCTTAGAGTGCCATTTTACACTTAAGTCCTGAGAATTTGCGAAATTTAGTCCTACTCTCAAACTTAAGAATAAAAGCTTTTTATCAACGTTCTTAAGTCTAAGAATCACTCCTACTCTCCACGATATTTAAGAGACCTTCAGAGGTGTCTTAAGTGGTTAGGAGTTGCCAGCAGGGGATGGCACTGAGGCGAGAGAGATGTGCGCGAAACGTTCAGGGAAGGGAACAATGTTTTGGTTTTTTTTGATGACGAGCAGCTGATCAAACGGTATCGTTTAGACAGAGCGGATATTATTTTTGTCACAGATTTAATACTTTTCGATTCCTTGTTGATTTCTGCATGTGTCTGCAGTGGGCTAGTATATATAGAGCCACCCACACCAGTTTCAAATTAGTTGCCTAATTAATGAATTGGAAATAAAATGTTATGACAGTAGCGTATGTGTGTGGCCGTGAGGTGAGTGACGTCAGTGAGTGTGTGGGCGATAGAAGAGAGGGAGCGGTAGCGTGAGTGCCGGCGGGGACTAGTTTGTTTTGTATTATTTTGTAGTTTATTGTCAAAATATACACTCCCATTGTCCACTTAAATATATCCAAGATATTTCTTTATTCTTAGACAATGGATTCCCTTCCGTGATTGGTCATTTCTATGGACACAGAAATGACGTCACCTAAAATTCCGTTTACAGCACATAGTAATGTCGTAATTCAGCTCTGAGTGTGACACTTAAGATTCAGTCCTACACTTCGCTGAAAGTGTGAGTAAGACGCTTGATAACTAACTTTTAAGTGCAGCTTTCAGCGAAGAATTTATTTACTCTTAAGTCAACTCTTAGCAGACTTCTTAGGAGTAATTCTAAGAAGCTTGATAAGTTCGGCCCCAGATATACAGCATTTTTTGCTTAAACTATACACTCACTCTCATTTGTTTTAATGCTATGCTCAAGCTAGTTGACCATCATGTGAATTAAGCTGCGAAGAAGAAAAACGGATGTGACGTCATTTGCAACCTAGCAATAGACAAGGTTTTGATACCCTAAACCAGGGGTTCTGGGGCCGTACTTATCAAGCTTCTTAGAGTGCCATTTTACACTTAAGTCCTTAAAATTTGCGAAATTTAGTCCTACTCTCAAACTTAAGAATAAAAGCTTTTTATCAACGTTCTTAAGTCTAAGAATCACTCCTACTCTCCACGATATTTAAGAGACCTTCAGAGGTGTCTTAAGTGGTTAGGAGTTGCCAGCAGGGGATGGCACTGAGGCGAGAGACGTGCGCGAACGTTCATCTTTGTTTGATGACGAGCAGCTGATCAAACGGTATCGTTAGACAGAGCAGGAATTATTTTTGTCACAGATTTAATAATTTTCGATTCCTTGTTGATTTCTGCATGTGGCTGCAGTGGACTAGTATATATAGAGCCACCCACACCAGTTTCAAATTAGTTGCCTAATTAATGAATTGGAAAGAAAATGTTATGAGAGTAGCGTATGTGTGTGGCACACACATACGCTAGGTTACAGCATGTGAGGTGAGTGACGTCAGTGAGTGTGTGGGCGAGAGAAGAGAGGGAGCGGTATTGTGAGTGCGAGCGGGGACTAGTTTGTTTTGTGTTGGATTGGCTGTGTGCAAGCAATCAATAAAGCAAGATTTGCAACTAATCGCCGGACTCATTATTCACTCTAAAGTCGTCCGCTGTGGAGACCCACTGTCGGGTAAAGTGAAGGGTGTTGCCCCGAGCATACATCCTGGAGAAGTGTCTCCCCTGCCTCTTTGTTACGGTCTGGGAGCAGGAAGCAGGAAAGGTGCAACAAAAAGGAAACATTTATTTTTGATTCATTGCCAATATTGTTTGTTTGTTTGTTTTGTATTATTTTGTAGTTTATTGTCAAATTATACACTCCCATTGTCCACTTAAATATTTCTAAGATATTTCTTTATTCTTAGACAAGGGATTCCCTTCCGTGATTGGTCATTTCTATGGACACAGAAATGACGTCACCTAAAATTCCGTTTACGGCACATAGTAATGTCGTAATTCAGCTCTGAGTGTGACACTTAAGATTCAGTCCTACACTTCGCTGAAAGTGTGAGTAAGACGCTTGATAACTAACTTTTAAGTGCAGCTTTCAGCGAAGAATTTATTTACTCTTAAGTCAACTCTTAGCAGACTTCTTAGGAGTAATTCTAAGAAGCTTGATAAGTACGGCCCCTGAACCTTTTTAACATTGGGGCCTAACTTTTTCACTACTCCAATATTAAAACACAAAAAAAAAATGTAGATACTATTAAAATAAACTTGATATTTGTCAAGATGACTACATATCAAAGGAATATCAGTATATGCTCATTACATAACATTTTAAACCAACTTTTCACCAGATTATTAGGGCTGCAACAACTAATCGATTAAATCGATTAAAATCGATTATAAAAATAGTTGCCGATTAATTTAGTCATCGATTCGTTGGATCTATGCTATGCGCATGCGCAGAAGCTTTTAAATTTGTTTTATTTTTTTTATTTTTTTTTATTTTTTTTAAATAAACCTTTATTTATAAACTGCAACATGTAAAAACAGCTGAGAAACAATAATCAAAATAAGTAGGGTGCCAGTATGCTGTTTTTTTTCAATAAAATACTGGAAAGGATAGAAATGTAGCTTGTCTCTTTTATCCGATTATTAATCGATTAATCGAAGTAATAATCGACAGATTAATCGATTATCAAATTAATCGTTAGTTGCAGCCCTACAGATTATTGTGAACATGTCATGAGAAAATTTGACATACAGTATGTATACTTTATGTAAAATAAATATGTTTCCTAAAATGTGTGTTTTTAGGTGGTTTCACACACTGGTCTCAAAGGTCATCAGAGACCTCAGCCTCTCTCTCTGTGGAGATCAGCTCCTATGTGCTGCTGGCCAAACTTAGTGACAATCCTTCCGTTGAAGACCTGGGTTATGCTTCTGGCATCATCAGATGGCTGACAAAGCAGCAGAACTATTATGGAGGCTTCTCTTCTACTCAGGTACACATACAACTAACACAGTGAAAACAATAAATCGCACAGTACATTTTGAAATTTGTCTTAAAAATTCTTAAGGAGGAACTGCACTTTTTTTTTTTTTTTTGCCTATAATTCACAAGCGTGTGTAGGACGATCACACGTTTTTCTTTGTGGGTCGACTATTCTGTCCATAAAAGCCAATAAACAACCATCCAAAAACCGCCAATAGTACTCCATTTACATTTCGCGACTTGAATATTAACCAAGTATTAATGACAATTGTTATGGTAAGCGCTAACGCAGACAAACTATTTATAGTAGCGCTGTGATCACTAGCTTGTGTGGCTTTATTGAGATCATCTGCTGGTGAGCTGCTTTCTCGCATCGGAGCTCGTGGAAGTTTATTCTAAAGTATAAATAATGCTTCTCACCTTGATAGTACAAGGATGAGGAGGTAATCCGACAAGCTGGTACACTTTGACAGCCAATTTAGACCCTGAAATGGCGAGACAGACCCAAAGACGCTTGGTTCCACCCCCCTTCTTGAGGATTAGGAGGCCTTCTTCATCTAAACAGGAATATAACAAGATTTTATCAGTCGGCATCCTAAATATATTTTATGTGTGTTGGCTCTCATGAAGTCTGCAGTGAGTAGTAATCGGTGATGTTGTTGAAGAAAAAAGTGAAAGTTATTACTTTTTTTAAAATGAATGCGCCCCGTATCCTTAAAATGATCAAAATATGTAAATATGTTAATATGAATATGCCTGTAAGTACATTACATTTATACTTAAGGGCTTTGTGGAAGAATAGAATGACTCTCATAGGCTCCATTAATTACCTAACATTGTTCTCTGTTTGAGTAATTTCACTTAATCAAAAATTGTCTAACATTTCACACTACAATATAAAGTATGTATGATTCGTGCTGATATCAGTATTGGCCTTTTGGGTGGCGTGGCTCAGATGGTAGAGTGGACGGCCAGAAACTTGTGGGTTCCTGGTTCTTCGAATCCAGCTTCCACCATCCTAGTCACTGCCCTTGTGTCCTTGGGCAAGACACTTCACGCACCTTTCTCCTAGTGCTACCCACACTATGCTATGTGTGGGTAGCTGTACTATTAGTGGGTGTGTTGCATGCGATGTACTAACAGTGTGTGTACGATTGAAAAGTGGTGCAGACTGCCTTATTTAAATGAGAATTTTGTGTGTACGATACGGGGCATCACCATGGAGACACTCATTTACTGCACATTCGTGTTAACATGTGGCATTTTCCTATGTTGCAAACATGCAGGATACATGTACTACTTTTTATGATAATTTTGAATGCATCTACATTGACACCAATTTTTTTTATATACAAAGTTTTGCTCATTAGAGAGAGGCTGCACTTACTCCGCTCAAGAAACAAAAAAAAATGCATACTTGAAGTTTTTTTCTTACAAGAATTATTTAAAAAATGTATATTTTATGTGGAAAAAAACTTTTTTTTTTTTAAATAGCGCATCAAATTAATTTGTTTTAGTCAGCCCCTTAAATCCTCTTGCAGATATACAATTATAAAAGGATTTTGCTGAATAGACAATATTTCTAATATTTTTTTTATTTCTGCCTGTCCATAATGTTGACCCACACAAGTAAGACAGAGGAATCTCGTCTTTCCATTGTTCGATCCTGCAGCCGTGTTTGGAACTGTCAGTTTGCACGTCTTTCTGACATGTGATAAATAAAACGGTAAATCTCGCAAAACGTTGATGAGCGTTGATAAATCACATTGCGCATGCCAAATAATTATATTTGCATCTTCTCCTCCCAATTTTGTGGGCGTTTGGATGATCAGCTAAAATGTTGCATATTCATGAAGAAATGCCTTATTCTGCTCACTTAAGAGACGCAACCCACTTTACACACGTTTAGTAAATCAGCTATGCATGTGTTATCAGGTTTGCACATGTTTAGTAGACGCAAACCTTTAGTAAATCAGACCCTTGGTGTAAATGTAGCATAATGCAGATAATGAGTTCTTAATATATAAATATAATTCACTTTATTTCACTTAAAATATGTAAAATCTGTTATGTTAGTTATTCTTTATTTATAACTTTATGTAATACTTTTTTAAAGTATATGTTGTTTTTCTAAATTGATTAATTAATATTAAATAAAACTAGTTTTGTATAATGCCTGCAAATTCTGTGTATATTACTTTACATGTCCAGACTTTAGGGATAGCCTACTCTGTATTTTACCCCATTCTATGACAAGGGTCAGAAATGTAGGAGCAAACATATCATGCAATTATAGTATTTAATGATGTGTGTATTAAAACATGGGCACTGTATGTTTGTGTTGTAGGACACAGTGGTGGCTCTCCAGGCTCTCTCTCTTTACTCCACTCTGGTGTTCAGTCCAGGTGGTTCAAGCAAAGTGACAGTGGCGTCTCCCAGCGGTCAGATGACATTTGATATCAACCAGAATAACAAACTGATCTACCAGGAGCAGCTGATGAAGGATGTCACAGGAAAGTACAATGTGGAAGTGACGGGATCTGCGTGCGCTGCCGTGCAGGTCAGTCAACACTTTAACCTTCATTGTAAATCTATTTGTGAAGCGTATGAACTAACAATTTAAATTGTTCCACACCACTACTATTAAAAACATGTAATAATAATAATAATAATACATTTATTTTGCAAGGCGCCTTTCAAGGCACTTAAGGTCGCAGTACATCACATAGACTATGTTTATATTGCAGGCCAAAGTGGCCCCAATGAGATTTTTTATCAAACTCCAGTATAAACGTGCACAAGACCCATTGTGGCCTTGATGTCACTTGCATGCGTAGTTCTATAAAGTGAAAACGAAGGAAGTTGACCAGATTCTGTAAATGAACAAGGAAGTTGCTACTACTACTCCTACAAATTGAAATAAGTCCACACACCTTAAAATGTAGTGGTTTTTTTTACATGAAAATTAATTAAAGTAATATCATGTATGGATAAATATAAATATGTCGATCCGTTGTGGTGAAGAAGGAGCTGAGCCGGAAGGCAAAGCTCTCAATTTACCGGTCAATCTACGTTCCCATCCTCACCTATGGTCATGAGCTTTGGGTTATGACCGAAAGGACAAGATCACGGGTACAAGCGGCCGAAATGAGTTTCCTCCGCCGGGTGGCGGGGCTCTCCCTTAGAGATAGGGTGAGACTCTGCCATCCGGGGGGAGCTCAAAGTAAAGCCGCTGCTCCTCCACATCGAGAGGAGCCAGTTGAGGTGGTTAGGGCATCTGGGGCCGTACTTATCAAGCTTCTTAGAGTGCCATTTTACACTTAAGTCCTGAGAATTTACGAAATTTAGTCCTACTCTCAAACTTAAGAATAAAAGCTTTTTATCAACGTTCTTAAGTCTAAGAATCACTCCTACTCTCCACGATATTTAAGAGACCTTCAGAGGTGTCTTAAGTGGTTAGGAGTTGCCAGCAGGGGATGGCACTGAGGCGAGAGAGACGTGCGCGGATGTTCAGGGAACGGAACAATGTTTTGTTTTTTTTTATGACGAGCAGCTGATCAAACGGTATCGTTTAGACAGAGCGGATATTATTTTTGTCACATATTTAATACTTTTTGATTGCAGTGGGCTAGTATATATAGAGCCACCCACACCAGTTTCAAATTAGTTGCCTAATTAATGAATTGGAAAGAAAATGTTATGACAGTAGCGTATGTGTGTAGCCGTGAGGTGAGTGACGTCAGTGAGTGTGTGGGCGATAGAAGAGAGGGAGCGGTAGCGTGAGTGCCGGCGGGGACTAGTTTGTTTTGTATTATTTTGTAGTTTATTGTCAAAATATACACTCCCATTGTCCACTTAAATATATCCAAGATATTTCTTTATTCTTAGACAACGGATTCCCTTCCGTGATTGGTCATTTCTATGGACACAGAAATGACGTCACCTAAAATTCCGTTTACAGCACATAGTAATGTCGTAATTCAGCTCTGAGTGTGACACTTAAGATTCAGTCCTACACTTCGCTGAAAGTGTGAGTAAGACGCTTGATAACTAACTTTTAAGTGCAGCTTTCAGCGAATAATTTATTTACTCTTAAGTCAACTCTTAGCAGACTTCTTAGGAGTAATTCTAAGAAGCTTGATAAGTACGGCCCCTGGTCAGGATGCCACCCGAACGCCTCCCTAGGGAGGTGTTTAGGGCACGTCCGACCGGTAGGAGGCCACGGGGAAGACCCAGGACACGTTGGGAAGACTGTCTCCCGGCTGGCCTGGGAACGCCTCGGGATCCCCCGGGAAGAGCTGGACGAAGTGGCTGGGGAGAGGAAAGTCTGGGTTTCCCTGCTTAGGCTGCTGCCCCCGCGACCCGACCTCGGATAAGCGGAAGAAGATGGATGGATGGATAAATATGTATAGTGTAATATATTTGAGAGGGTTCAAATTTTTTTAAGGCTGTTAAGTGGAGGAAACGTGGACATCAGCTTGGCTCTACATTAGCTTAGTTTTTCAACTCACTTACGTAATGGACGTAACATGTAAACAATTACAATTACGGTCCTTCAACAATCGCCATTTCTTCGGAATCAAAATATATATTCATGTATTGCAATTGTGGATGAAGTATCCACTTCCACTGGTGGGCTGAATCTTTCCTCGTGCACTCAAATTATTTTATAAATATCTACGCAATGCCTCCAATCAATCAAAGTTTACTTCTACAGCCCTTAACCACAAATGTCTCAAAGGGCTGCACAAGCCACGACGAAAAGTTGCTGGACATCCATTGTTTGATTTAATTTAGACACGCCTCAAAGTGACTACAATCTGGAGTGTTGGTCAGCTTTAGGGGCATGTAAAGTTGGGTGTCATCAGTGAAAGCTCTGGCCCCGGGAATACACTAAATTATGGCTGGTTTTTCTATGCTGTATGTTCCGGGTGATGTAGTCCCCTATGACTAAGGTGTGGTGTCCGGTAGACTGGGGTGTAGGACTAGCTAAAGGGCTAAATCTATTATGCATCTCAACCGGTTCACCGTGGCTTGTAGGCCGTTTAGGGCTGCTACAAACTAGGCTAGTCAGTTCGCCACAGCTAACACTAGCAAACGTGTCCGCGGCGTCTAAAGTTACGAATTTAGTCTGCTCTAACTGGCAGACACGATCCTCTAGTAGGGCCAACCTATCAATGAGAACGGTGCACAACATACTCACGTTATTTCTTTCACCGAGCAGGTACCAATAGGTAGGAAAAGTTGGTTTTGCATTGTAGGGCCCTTTTAAGATGCAACTTGAACAATATTACCATCAAGCACTTGCTGCAGGTTGCTGAGTCTTTATTCATTTAGCACCGAAATGAGACGCAATACTACCTATTTTTTCGATGTGGTTACTCCAGATTTCGTTGGCACCAGTGCCATTATTGAACTGGGTATGGATGCCCATCCCTACTGACAATTAGATTCAGTAAGCAGACTAGTACTGTATGTTACGAATATGTAAATAGATGCCCAAAAGTGTTTTTTGACAAAAGTACATGTGGAGAGTTGTACTAACCTTCTGTGTGTACTTACTGTCTTCCAGCTTTCTCTGCTGTACAACATCCCGACACCCACCAGTGTTGCGACTCTTGCCGTCAGTGTGCAGACAGAAGCTGACTGCGCAAGCGTTTCTGCCAGACCCAAACTCATCCTAAAACTACAATCTCTGTAAGAAATCATTAACGTCCTGTCTTAACCATTTAAAAATGTATAAAACAGCAGGCATGCTAAAAGCTAAGCTAGCTGCTGAGCTATCTTAAAACAACTGAAGAAAAAAGTGCTTAGTACTTTTTAAGAAGTCCAGGTGTAAATGGAACTGCGTTGCAGCAGAAAATAAGCAGATATAAACAGGAAATTAACAAGTGGATTAATACGAGTCTAAAGAGAGGATAGTAATGTCACAAGTAGATGTACACTACACGTAAGGGGAGGGAAAATCAATGCATAAATGTGTGGTGTCGATACCAAGGATAGTATCAGTATATATATGATCGATACTAGAGTAATACGATTTATATTTTTTTTCTCTCAGAATATTGTTTACAAATTTAGGAAATTAGTCCCTGGACACAGGAAGACCAAATGATTTTAAAAAGTAGTATTTTTGCCTTTTTTTTTGTTATTTGTTTTGCTCAACTAAAGAAAAAGGAACTAGTTTAGATATTGTGTTGATATTGTTGAACTGTCAATAGCAGTCACTGTAAATAAAAAAATATATATATTTTATACATGTTATCAGTGTTTGTATCGGCCGATCCCACACATGGATGATGGGCATAAAACCCTGATCGTAACATCCCTAGCTAAAATCAATTCAATGTTAGTCAATATATGCCAAGCTGTCGGACAAAATGTTAAGTGTGCAGTGGTGAACCCTCAATAGTTCAAAGGAAATCTACAGGAATCAGTTCTCTTTGCATTATTTATCAGAAGGCGACCCCGGTCTGACTTTTTCCTTTTTTAATGTTCTTTTATCATAGATACAGCGGGAAAGAGAGCACCACCAACATGGTGATCCTGGAAATCAATCTGCTATCTGGATTTAAAGCTCATCCACAGTCTTTGCAGAAAGTGAGTCATTAGCACAGCAGACTACTGACCGAGTTGTTGTCATTCGTCGGCGTCTCAATGACACCGCCATGATCTCTTTGCAGCTCAAAGGATCGCTGCTGGTTGATCGAGTTGAGGAGAAGGAAGACCAGGTGCTCGTATATCTGAATGAGGTGAGAGGACCATGTGATGATATTTGACCTCCAGATTGTCTTTTTTACAATGTTGACATTGCATGTTGCGTTTTTCTCGTCAAACAGCTACCAAAGGATATACCAATTAACCACAGCTTGGAGTTAGTACAAGACATCCCAGTGCAGGGCCTGAAACCAGCTGTGGTCAAGATCTACGACTATTACCAGACAAGTAAATAATTTACACACTTTTTAGTTCTGACTGTGAACACAAAACTCACATTACATTAAATAGTTTTTTTTTACATTTAAATATACTTATTTTAACCACATTTAATACTTTTTTCTTTAGGTGACCAGACTGAAACAGCCTACAAGTTCCCTTGTATGGAAGGTAAAAACCCTTTTTTTGAACTACTGTGTGTATAACATAGTTACTAGTCTCCAAACAATTAACAGTGGAACCCATTTAAGTTGTTCCTCTTTATGTCGACAACCCGTCTATGTCCACCAAATTGTCCACCATGTTCTTCTTATTACTACAACTGTCTAGAAAGCGCTCATTTTCAAACCTGCTGCAGGCATTACATCCCGCCCAGGGGCGTATTTAATTATTTACGGGCCCAAGCAGGGATGGGCTGATAAAACAATATCAGTTTATATCGCGATGGACACGTAATCGTTATCAATAAAAAATGTGTTGATAAAAGGTTTGATAAATATTTATATATATATATGTATATGGATATGTGTGTGTATAATAATATATAACTATTAATAATAATTTCGTTCAATAATAATTACTTCATAAGATACATTTGTTTCCATACTTAAATAAGAATAACAGACCAAATTAAATGTTACACAGACCACATAACTTTCTGTCAATAAACCTTCAAAACATTGTTCTTCTAGATTTTTCTGTTTACATTTTCACACATTGCACTATTTTGTTACACTTTATTCAGCATTTGTTACACATTCCTAATTTTTAACCTTTATTTCAAGAGGTTATTGTAAATGGCTTATTCTATGTGATTTTAGAATTTAGTTAACATTAATTGAGTGTTTTCCATGGTTGTTGACCTTTCCTTTCTGCCTTGATCGCTGAGAGGATTATAATCAGAGGAAGCTTACAATTGAAATAAAAATGTTAACATTTAATCTATTTTTGTCCGGGTCTATATTTGGTGTATAACTTGTTTAGTGACACAATTTGCAGCCGTATCGCCCGACACTATGTCCAAGGCAAACATGGTCATTAAAATTTCCTGCAAAATATGTCATGTCATTCACTTTTAGAAAAAAGTTAACTTGAACATGGTAAACACAAGAAGTGAACTACCAGTAATAGTAAAAGTTAAAACATGTTTTATTATCGCCTATTCTCCTTATGTCTCTTACCAAAGTCACGGGTAAACGTGCAAGCAATGGTTAGTTTCTCTTTTGATTTTGGTTATGTAGACGACAACTTATGTCTTCAACCTCTTATGTCAATGTGAAATTTCCAGTTTGAGAGGCGTTGACTTAAACGGGTTCCACTGTGTAGTAAACAAATTCACTTAGAATTTAAATAATTCACGAAATGTATGTCAATCATTAATTATAATTAATGTGCAAATATGGTGATTATCATTTGTGATTTTCTCTTTTACAGAAGCATGAAGCCAAATTCTTTATCACAATAACCTTTCTTTGATACAGTATGTATAACTCCATGTCTGTTTGTGTAGTTATTAACCCAGTTGATCCTTTGTTTGTGAAGAGCTGTTTGAATATCTACTGTCATGTGTAATACTCATATGGACAATGAAATAAAGGTTTTGGTAACATGAATATGTTTTCTATGGACTAATTTATTTTGTCAAATTGTACTTTTTAAAGAAAAAATTAGGGAGCAGAACTGAAAAAATATCAATCTCATTATTCTAGTGTTGATCAAATATTGATACGAACCTTGACATCTATACTTATTTTACCAATCGTTTTAGTCTTTATGGCTGGTTATCTTCCTGTTCTTATTCAGAAAGTCGACTTTGGGTTCGACATATTCAATCAGTACCTTCATTAATGCTGGTGAAAAAGAAATGTTTTATTGTTCTTTTGCTCCTATTGTCAGGTAATGTTCAACCTAACCCTGGTCCAGATCTTAAATGCTAGAATACCCCTTGTGATTTTAAATCCAGATCTGAGTTTGGCATTATTCACCTAAATGTTAGAAGTCTACTTCCCAAACTGGATCTAGTGAGGATCTGGGCTAGATCTACTGAAACTAAGTTATTCAGCATCTTGCTCAAATATGTTGGACAATATCAAACAAGCTCCAAAAATGTCTATACCTGTATGTTCAAATACCAAAAAACACATAACGTCTAAAAAAAAAAAATGAGGTTGAAAGTTGGCACAAAAAAGAGACAACCCAATAATTAATCCAATTATTAATGGGTACTGTCATGGTCAAAAGTTTACATACACTTGTGAAGGACATAATGTCAGGGCTGTCTTGAGTTTCCAATAATTTCTAGAACTCTTATTTTTTGTGATAGAGTGATTGGAGCACATACTTGTTTGTCACAAAAAACAGTCATGAAGTTTGGTTCTTTTAATCCCAGGAACACCATCCCTACCATCAAGCATGGTGGTGGTAGTATTATGCTCTGGGCCTGTTTTGCTGCCAATGGAACTGGTGCTTTACAGAGAGTAAATTGGACAATGAAAAAGGAGGATTACCTCCAAATTCTTCAGGACAACCTAAAATCATCAGCCCGGAGGTTGGGTCTTGGGCGCAGTTGGGTGTTTCAACAGGACAATGACCCCAAACACACGTCAAAAGTGGTAAAGGAATGACTAAATCAGGTTAGAATTCAGGTTTTAGAATGGCCTTCCCAAAGTCCTGAATTAAACTACATTGAGAACATGTGGACAATGCTGAAGAAACAAGTCCATGTCAGAAAACCAACAAATTTAACTGAACTTCACCAATTTTGTCAAGAGGAGTGGTCAAAAATTCAACCAGAAGCTTGTGGATGGCTACCAAAAGTGCCTTATTGCAGTGAAACTTGCCAAGGGACATGTAACCAAATATTAACATTTCTGTATGTATACTTTTGACCCAGCATATTTGGTCACATTTTCAGTAGACCCATAATAAATTCATAAAAGAACCAAACTTTATGAATGTTTATTGTGACAAACAAGTATGTGCTCCAATCACTCTATCACAAAAAAATAAGAGTTGTATAAATTATTGGAAACTCAAAACAGCCATGACATGATGTTCTTTACAAGTGTATGTAAACTTTTGACCACAACTGTAGTTCAAGTTTTAAGATAACCGTGCATGTTTTGGACTCTGGAGGAAACCCACTCAATCACATATTAGATAATGACAACATACTTATTTTATTTGCATGTAATGAAGAAAAACAAATGCAATGTGAATACACAATGAAACTAAATAATAATTGATAAATGATCAAAATAAATATTATTGCTGTCAAAGCCTTCCTGTGTTAAATAAATTATTCCCCAAGTTTGTAAACAATATATCATGGGATATCAAAAAAGTAACAATATGACCAACACAATAAGAACAGATTTTTTTTAAAAAAAATATGGAAAGAAAAAAAAAACAAATGAATCTATTGATCCAATACTGACACAATATTATCTACGGCAGGGGTGCCTAAAGTGGGGCCAGTGGTGAAAATTTGGCCCCCCACAGGGTGGTTTTCAAAATGCAATGTATATTCATAATAACCTCTTTCAAGCTTACAAAATCATTGATGGCATGTCTGCCAAGCTCACCGTTAATTAATCTCCACTACTAGATGGCTGCTTAAGTCTAATCTAGGGGTGTCAAACGTACGCCCCGAGGGCTGGATCAGGCCCGCGAACAGGATTTATCCGGCCCGCGGGATGAGTTTCCGAAATATAAAAATGTACTTGAAATTTTTGAATGAATGAAACAGCTGTTCTAAATGTGTCCACTGGATGTCACAATAGCAATTATTTGTATCTTTGTAGATGATGCTACATATGTACAGAATAAACCACATGATATTAGTACATCAGTTGAGGAAAATGATCAAACTCCATAAATAACATCCCGTAATTTCATTTTGATAAAAAAATGTATCTTGATAGATTGAAAATTAACACCAATGAGTTGACTGATGAACATTTTCACATCATTTATTCAGAAAATATAATAACGACAAATAAATTATTAACCCCAACATGTGTAAAAGTGTAAAAAAAAACAACTACATTATGATTTGTACATTTGTGCTTGTTCTATTTTTAAACAAAGAAAACAAATTGAAATTGTCTTTATTTTTAAGTTATCATGCCGTGATTTTACTCACTTGGGAGTAGATTTTTCTCCATGTGGCCGCCGATCTAAAATGAGTTTGACACCCCTGGTCTAATCCCTTCACTCACGGAGATGCTGTACGCTTAAAATTGCTGAAGGCAAAACAGTTGGGCACCCCTGATCTACAGTATGTTTTAAATACCTGTTACATCTACATTTGAAAATAGGGGACATTTTCCAGAAAATTTGGGAAATTGTCATCTTTCCACCAGCATATTTTAACTGTCTACTGCCTGTCAATGCTGTGCAAAATATTGTAGTTTCCCTGGGAAAACCATGGGTCAACTGGTACTGTATTTAGATGATTCTGATCCGCCCACTCCTAGATATTTTTAGCAAAGCAAACTGCCCAAATATTCCTGGATTCTTAACTAAAGAGACATATTTTTGCCCTGAAAAATGCTTGAAATTTGTATAGAATTTGTATAGGAATAACATTATTTATAAAGCTGTCAGTTTTCCAGTAGCGGGTAACCAAATGGATCACCTTTTTTAAACATCATTACGCCAGACGCCTTTTTAGAACTTTATTCGGACCTTAATACGTCACCGGCAGGCCTCAGGTCCAACACCGTATATCTCCAACTTACACACCGCCTCTGTCATCTCCACACACACTCATTCAACAATCACATGTGCATTCACAGACGTTGGAACTCCGAACATCAACACAAAATTGGCGTTTTCAGGATGACGTACAGGCACTACTTACACGTCATTGATGTAAAAGTCAAGAACATGCATTATGTTCAAATTGTTGTGCAAAATGTTCGTCGGCATCCGTTGCGAGTAACTCGTATAATTTAATATATCTCAACTTCCATCCATCCATCCATTTTCTACCGCTTATTCCCTGTTTTTTCCAAATATAAATATTTTATTAATGTAGGTACAGTCATCTCTCGTTTGATGCTGTTAATTGGTTCCTAACATGACCACGATAAATACATGTCCGCGAAGTAGGAATCATTCACAATAAATCAAATATTTTTATAGCTAGTGAATTAAAAAAACATGTTTGCAACCTTCTAAATGTGTTTTTCAACAATATGAGAGTCCTCTAGACATTAAATGATACCCTCGAGTCACCTTCACACTCTTTCAATCTAATATAGTAATGCTTCCTGAGGCTGAGCTAATCAGCGGCCACAATACTGAACAGCATGATGTGATTGGTTTGGTCTCAAGTGGCCAATATTACTTGTAAGATTGATATGTTTAGTACATTTTGACATGTGTTTGCTTAGAAATACTTAATTTAGGGGAAAAATTTTGTTGAATATGCTTACAAAATACTAACAAAAGAACAAAATCTGCAATGGAGCAAGAGACGACCGTATCAGGAAAATATGTTAATTTATGTATAAATGTTGTTAAATTTGTTATTATGCACTAAAAAAATACATTGAAAAATAGATTTTCCATCAATTTGTTTAGCACAAAACATGCATCAAATTAAAGACAAAATGTATATAAAGATTTAAAAGTATAACAAATAATTTCAAATAAAATATATATATTTTTAGAATTTGGTATTATTCAATGAATTGTGAGAGGAAAGTAACTACAACTAATTGCTCTTCAAACTACAAGTGTTCACAAAGTACATATAATTAAAATGTGTTTACTTACTTATGGTATATGTATTTATTTATTCACTGTTGTGTTGCAAACAGAGAACAAAGAAATGGAATGAACTAGGATGGGTCAAACGATACTGAAGCGTCGATGCCTTATGAAACACATGAGTGATACCGTGTCCCTCAAAGCATCACCGTGTGTGTCACTCTACAAAACCATGTGACCGAAACAGCTGCTGGGTTGTTTGACTGTGAACCACCAAACTGTGTTTTCAGGAAGCGTTTCTTTGGGCTCATGAGTGAAAGCACGTTCTGAATTGACATTGATATTTGTCGCCATCACCGATCTGAATGGAACTAAGAAAAAAGGCAAAAATCTGAAGTATGAGATCATTTAAATAATCCATGGGGTGCTGGAGCCTATCTCAGCTGCATTCGGGCAGAAGGCGGGGTACATCATCGCAGGGCCAACACAGATAGACAGACAACATTCACACTCACATTCACACACTAGGGCCAATTTAGTGTTGCCAATCAACCTATCCCCAGGTGCATGTCTTTGGAGGTGGGAGGAAGCTGGAGTACCCGGGGAGAACCCACGCAGTCACGGGGAGAACATGCAAACTCCACACAGAAAGACCCCGTGCCAGGTGATCGAACCCAGGACCTTCGTACTGTGAGGCACATGCACTAACTCCTGTCTCACCGTGCTGCCCATTTTAATAATGTTAATTTTTTTTTACCCGTTTTCTATTGGGTCATTGACCAGACTTGCATAGATATTCGTTTAAAAGAACTGAATTTTGGACTGACATGAAAGCAGTGGCGGGCCGTGCGTTTCCCACCTAGGCTTTCAGTGATGTCCGACTTCAATGATTACATCTCAAAATACCATAATTTATGTCACCACATGACCATTGCTGGAGAAATACTATACAGAAACACATTTACGCACACCTTGCATTGAAACACCTCAACAGTGTACAAAATGGGTTATTTTCTGGCGCATTTAAAACATTTAAAAACCTGCATCAGCAATTAACACACGTTTTATGTGGTACTGTCAAAATTAAAATTGCTCAAAACATATTAAACGTGAAAAAATAAAGAAATAAAATATTTTAACTCACAATTAGTAGCACACATTCGACGCCGTGTAAGCCAGGGGTACCGCTCGTGGTCGGTTGATTCGAGTGGAAGTGGCGGGCATTTCCCCATTTCATCGCCGGGACAGCTGAGCTAGCTTCTGGGGTTGGCCCACATCGTCTCACAAGATGTAGTTTCTCTTTAAATATCCTTCTTGAAAATGGCCTTGCAAATATATGTTCTCCTTCTTTGTGGGTTAAAAAAGTGAGTATCTGTGATTTCTCTGCTAGCCCGGTATGGCTACACCGCAACACTTCCTGCTTTAGTAAATTGAAATTGCAACTTGAGATTGGATACTCACTTTGGAATGACAAGTGAGTATCCAATCACAGTCTCGTTAACATCAGGCTACCTAGATAAGCTACTTGTGATCTGATTGGCTATCGCAACTGTCTATCAACTGTATGTGTTCTCAAATTAATCCGCTAACGGTCCCAGGTGTGGCTCTGCTGATCTGCATAGCACCGTCGTGGCTCAAACCAGTGAGTATCCAATCACAGGACGCATAGATGTGAGGCCAGCTAGAAGGCCTTACTGACAACAACTTGTGATCTGATTGGCTATCGGAATTGTCTATCAACTGTATGTGCCCGTTCACTCACAGTGCAAGGACACCCGCATTGTTGATTCTTAAGGCGTCTGGCAGATTTGGTACAGCATGGCAACATAAGCTAGCTGAATTCTGATTGGATAAAAACTCTATAAACTAACAACAGCACTGGAAGGAGCATAATATGACATGAAGAGAATATGAATATGTTTAGATATCTAGGGAAAACAAATTAAAAAATACTTTTATCTTTAATTATGATCATGATTTCTGGTTATGTTAGGCCAGCAGAGAAAGCCTTGCTGGCCCTGACGGCACACCACTGGACGAAATGTGCAGAGGTGTGTGTCGAGTAATTGAGGAGGCGTTTCCACGTATCAAGGCTTGCTCCATGTAGGGGAGGAGCCGGAAGGGATGGCGTGCAAAGATTGGCTGCCCGCCAGGACCACGTGACTCTTTCGGGCCGTGGTTCAGATTTGCTGGGAGATTCCACAACACATAAACCACCCGAGCTCCATTGAAAATATGGGCTTTTGAGAGTTGTGGTCAGCTCAGAATCGGGGGAGAAAATGAAAATAGTTTTTCCAATGCCAAGAGAGTCAAGAATGCGGTCAAACTCAATCCAAACTGGTCACCATTTTGTAATCAATATAGACCAGCTGGTACATAGTGATGTCATCAGACCTTTTGGTATAATGGTTTGCTCACCTGTCTTTTATTCAACAAGATGTGGGTTCAATTCTCTGCAATGTCACTTCTCAAATCTGTCTTTCACCGTAAACATTACATTTTATAAATGACGCATTCTGTATTCATTATTTTGACCAGCTACCAGAAATCAATAGCTGGATGGTTATTTAAAGAAAATTAATTAAAGATAAAAGTCATTTTTAATGTACTTTCCATAGATATCTAAAAGTATGCATATTCTCTTCATGTCATATTATGCTCCTTACAGTGCTGTTGTTTTTAGGTTGGAGTTTTTATCCAATCAGAATTCAGCTAGCTTATGTTGCCATGCTGTACCAAATCTGCCCAAAGCCTTCAGAATCAACAATGCAGGCGTTCGTGCGCTGTAAGTGAACGGGCACATACAGATGATAGATAATTCCGATAGCCAATCAGACCACAAGTTGCTGTCAGTAAGGCCTTCTAG
This sequence comes from Entelurus aequoreus, assembly GCF_033978785.1. Classification (NCBI taxonomy): domain Eukaryota; kingdom Metazoa; phylum Chordata; class Actinopteri; order Syngnathiformes; family Syngnathidae; genus Entelurus; species Entelurus aequoreus. Next base: position 44,623,957 of record NC_084743.1, read on the forward strand.
CTGGCCTCACATGGATTGTGACATTTACGCGTCCTGTGATTGGATACTCACTGGTTTGAGCCACGGCGGTGCTATGCAGATCAGCAGAGCCACTGTCATCCACTGTTAGCGGATGAATTTGAGAACACATACAGTTGATAGACAGTTGCGGTAGCCAATCAGATCACAAGTTGTTGACAGTAGCTTATCTAGGTAGCCTGATGTTAACGAGAATGTGATTGGATACTCACTTGTCATTCCAAAGTGAGTATCCAATCACAAAATGCAATTTCAATTTACTAAAGCAGGAAGTGTTGCGGTGTAGCCATACCGGGATATGGGGATCGGCGTGGCGCAGTTGGGAGAGTGGCCGTTCCAGCAATCTGAGGGTTACTGGTTCAATCCCCACCTTCTACCATCCTAGTCATGTCCGTTGTGTCCTGGAGCAAGACACTTCACCCTTGCGCCTGATGGGTCCTGGTTAACGCCTTCCGTGGCAGCATCAGTGTGTGAATGTGTGTGTGAATGGGTGAATGTGGAAATAGTGTCAAAGCGCTTTTAGTTCCTTAAAAAAAGGTAGAAAAACGCTATACAACCCACTTACCATTTATTTTACCGGGCTATCAGAGAAATCACCGATACTCACTTTTTTAACCCACAAAGAAGGAGAACATTTATTTGCAAGGCCATTTTCAAGAAGGATATTTAAAGAGAAACTACATCTTGTGAGACGATGTGGGCCAACCCCGGAAGCTAGCTCAGCTGTCCCGGCGATGAAATGGGGAAATGCCCGCCACTTCCACTCGAATCAACCGACCACGAGCGGTACCGCTGGCTTATACGGCGTCGAATGTGTGCTACAAATTGTGAGTTCAAATATTTTACTTCTTTATTTTTTCACGTTTAATATGGTTTTTGCAATTTTAATTTTGACAGTACCAAATAAGATATGTTTTAATTGCTGATTCGGGTTTATTGATTTTTAAAATACACCAGAAAATAACCCGTTTGGTCACTGTTGAGGTGATTCAATGGCCAGTAGTGCGTAAATGTGTTTCTGTATAGTATTTCTCCAGAGTAAATGGGACAATGAAAAAGGAGGATTACCTCTAAATTCTGCAGGACAACCTAAAATCATCAGCCCGGAGGTTGGGTCTTGGGTGCAGTTGGGTGTTCCAACAGAACAATGACCCCAAACACATGTCAAAAGTGGTAAAGAAATGGCTAAATCAGACTAGAATTAAGGTTTTAGAATGGCCTTCCCAAAGTCCTGACTTAAACGTGTGGACAATGCTGAAGAAACAAGTCCTTGTCAGAAAACCAACAAATTTAGCTGAACTGCACCCATTTTGTCAAGAGGAGTGGTCAAAAATTCAACCAGAAGCTTGCCAGAAGCTTGTGGATGGCTACCAAAAGCGCCTTATTGCAGTGAAACTTGCCAAGGGACATGTAACCAAATATTAACATTGCTGCATGTGTACTTTTGACCCAGCAGATTTGGTCATATTTATAATATGCAACATTTACATACAATCAAGAAATAATAAACAAAACAAGTACAGAAACGGTACAAAAACAGTGCCAGGGGGTTGTAAACTCAATAAAGTAACTAAAATTGAATGCAAAATATATATGTGTAGCAAAGTGTAAAGCTATAGGCTCACACAAGTTCCGTATATAATCCAAATTTGGAACACAGCATCAAAGTTTTCACAGGTTTTTGGTTGTTAGAGGTAGAGAGTGTTTTAAAGTAGAGTTCTAATTCTTTTTTTAAAGGCACAAAAAACAGGTCGGGTATTGAGAAACTTACATTTATGAATATAAAACTTAGCCAATAGTATAATGAGATTGCAAAGGTAAAATTCCTTTTAAAAAATTTTTTCATACAGTGTAAATCCAAATAGCACATCTTTAAAACAAAGCACAAATGTGTCATGAATATTGTCCAGGATGAAGCGACAGATGCCCTGCCATAGTGATCGAGTCCAAAACAGGTGGTAAGCAGTCTCTGGATGCATGTTGCATAAGGTGCAGGTAACATCAATGTCCTTCTTGTATCTAACCATCACAGTCTTTACAGAGTAATAACCATGAATAATTTTGAAATACATTTCTTTGACTTTGTTGGTAAGTAAATACCTGTTAGGAAGAGACCATGTTTTGACCCAGCAGATGTCATTCACAACATTATTCCAGAGCCCAATTACATAAGAGACAGACACACAATCATTTTGGAATAAGCTGCGGATTTTTCCGTTATTTTTCTGATCAAAATAAAGTGTCCCCACAGGAGTGTCAAGTGGATCATTCACAATTTTTACAGCAGAAAGAGGAGATGAGTAAGCCCTGTACAACATAAGAACACCTGTTGGAATGGCATCAGATACAATGGTAAATTGTTTGGGAGTCACAGGGACCTTAAAATGGTTGAGAAATTATTGGTAATTAAAAAGTTTACCTTCCGTATTGGAAAGCTGACTCACCAAAATAATACCATTCTTTAACCAATTGTTGAGAAAAAGAGATTTCCTTTTGTAACATACAGTATGTCTGTATTGTTCCAAATGAAATATTTCGTAGGTGAGAAATTGTGCTTGTATACAAGAGACCATGCCAGAAGGGCTTGTTTGTGGAAGTTTGAAAGAGAAACAGGAATCCTATCAATGTTGTAGTTTCACAATAACAAACATTTTAGGCCTCCAAGATTAGAAAATACATGATGAGAAATTTAGTTCCAAATCGATGCAGGATCTTTCAAATCGTGTCTTATCCAATTAATCTTGAAGGTGTTTTTTAGTGTAGTAAAATCGAGAAAGTTTAGACAACCCTGGTTGTAATTGTTCATTATAACAGATTTCTTAATATAATACATTTGTTTTTCCAAATAAATGTTTTAAATTAGATTTTCCTCTAAGGTTATATTTCTCTTTTGTTGAAAAGAAATGCTGTACATTTTTGGGTAGCAGGTTATAGTTTGCTTTGTACATCATTTTAGCTGTTTGCAAATGCACCAAATCGTTGAATTTCAATAATTGTGATTTAATAAATAAAGGGTTTGTATGCTCTCTATATCCAACATTATGTATTATTCTAATTTATCTTTTTTGTAACACAGTTAGTGAAAGTGGAGTAAAGTTCAAGACCGATCTAGAACTCTGATTTTTAGTAATAAGTATTCCTAGGTAATTAATACTCTCCTTAATTGGAATTTTACATATAGACAGCATTTCCACATCCCTTCACAGCCATTAGTTCACACTGTCATTTAAAAAGGCCCGCCATAGTTTGCCCATCCCTGCTCTAATGGCTACGCAAATGTATTATTATAACTACAGCATGAGGTAGATGAGAACAACTTTAACGTTATGTTCACTTAACTGTGAAATAAGACATTATTTCCGCTCGTTCAAATGGAAAATAAAAAGAAGAGTTTTTATTATTTCTAATTTGGACATCTCGTTCAGGAAAACAAATGCGTCACTTCCGGGATACTCGGTCGGTGAAGATGAGAATGACAGCGGCTTTGCTTTCATCGAGGGACATTGCAAGTGGTCGTTAAAGGTATGTAAATATGACCACGCTTTAAAACATTTATAAGCGTAATGTTTGTAGCTGGTTTGGTGTCCAAAGTATATTTATGTTCTATCACCCCGAGCGGGGGGGGGGGAGGGGGGAGAGGGTGTCAATGATTTTACTGTCATTATCCATTCATATTTTTCTTCTAACAAAAGGCAATTGAACGGTAATATATCCAAAGCGTATATAGTTTATTATGTCAGCTGTCGTATCACAAGGTGTTGTCTGCAAGATTGTCCGGTATAAAGCGGACTTCCTTCAAATATGTGTCAATTCAGCGATAAACGCGACATATTGACTGCGTGCGCTAGTAAAAGCCGCCGTTGTCAGACGTCACGAAGTGGCCGGAGTCAAATATCACTTCGGCTCTGTTCGAATGTGACAATTTGCCTTTAAATCTGGGAAATCACGATTTTTAACTCTCGCTCTGCACGGTGTTTCCGCCATTGCTTTTCTTCAATCAGAGCAGCAGCCAACAGCATATCTTCATGAAATTCGAATACCTTAAAACCAGAAATAGATTTACAATGTGCCGATGTAATTGTTGCTTGTTTAAAATTGTGTATCATTGTGGTAAGGGGGGAAAGTAAGTTTCGGTTTACAGACGATTGAAGTGTGTAAAATCCGACAGTTTTCAATGGATATTTGGCATAGAAATAAAGCCTGAAGATAATTCCATAAATTTAATATGAGATCAACGCCACGGTTGTCAGGTTAAAATATGGTTTTATTTTATATTTTGAAGTTTCTTTACCTTGTTCAAATACCTCATTACCACTATATTTAATTGCATCTTTGTTTTTTCTATTAAACAACACCTATTTATTAATGTTATATCTAGATAAGTGTATCCCTCACATTTTTCTGAAGGGAGAACTATGATGATTCTAATCTACATTTAGCACACTTCTTTGTGGGCTAGATCATGGATGCTCAAACTGGTACGCATACCACTAGTGGTTCGCCTGCTCCATCAAGTTGTACGCTCAAGAATCAGTTCATTAAATGTTGTAATGACGTGACTCAAGATGTTATTTAAATTTTGTAATGACATGACTCAAGCTGTTATTAAATATCTATCAGACTTCAATGTAAGCCGTTACAATCTGACTATTATAGGCTATTGTCCACACCTAAATGAACAATTACGACATAAATAGAACTGTCTTTTAAACCATCAGTTCTATCATTCAATACGTGTGGCAACCGAATGTTCTCCACATTCTCTGCTTACGTCCGCCCTTTTTCAGTCTCTCAGCCAATCTACACGCAGAACAGATGTAACCAATATTGGTATTATTATTGTTATTTCCATCCATCCATCTTCAACCGCTTATCCGGAATGGGGTCGCGGGGACAACAGCTCTAGCCGAGACCCCCAGATTTCCCTCTCCAGAGCAACAATAACAACTTCCTCCTGGGGAATCGTTCCCAGGCCAGAGAGGAGATGTAATGTTATTGTTATTTTTGATATTATATTTATTTAGTACAATGTTTATTTAACTTGTATTTGCAAACATGTTATTTGATTCATTATTTATAGGTGCTTTTTGCAACTTCCTCACGTAACATTTTTCAAAGCAAAAACTAAAACAAAAACACTACTGGCAAGCTTATCTTACAATTAGTGGTTTAACAGAGCACATTTGTTTCACAATTGTCTATATTTTTCACATTTACAAAGTTTATGTAATAACAATTTTACTGACCCCAAGGAAATGATGGGTTTTTACGGTGGTCACTTAACCGGTCTCGTCAACACAAACGCGAAGGAAGTGCGTGCACACATGCAAAAGCAGTCCAAGAGAAGCAACAAACAATTTGCAGTCATGTAGTTATGATAGAATAGACATTCAATGACAGTTAACACTAGCTATCCAAATTTATATTATTATTCAACAACACTTAAAGCTAATGTGCATGCATGTGCTACTGACGTTCGTAATTAAGTCAATACGTATGAGAAGCCGTGAGAGGGTGGGCTATACTGTGTGAAATACATTGGGAGGTTGGCGCCTTCTGGGCATCTGTGTAAATGTTGCAAACAGCCTCTTTAAGTACAGTGTTTTATTTTCCTATAGTCAGACACTGTTTTACTGTTCAAACTGTGTAATTATACAGTGGCCACATTATTAAATATACTTGTTAAATAAAACCCATTTATAACAAATACATAACGCCTACTACTACACACAAGGTTGCATAAACAATACATACATTTGGACATTAAAAAAAGAGTGACAGACTGTAAACAATACTGTACTGTACTCTCAGCGGACGCTATAATTCTAATACCAGTGACGTGCGGTGAGGTTCATGGCTGGTGAGGCACTGACTTCATCACAGTCAGATTTACAAACATATGAACCCCAAAGAGTATCTTATTCACCATTTGATTGGCAGCAGTTAACGGGTTATGTTTAAAAGCTCATACCAGCATTCTTCCCTGCTTGGCACTCAGCATCAAGGGTTGGAATTGGGGGTTAAATCACCAAAAAAGATTCCCGGGCGCGGCGCCGCTGCTGCCCACTGCTCCCCTCACCTCCCAGGGGGTGAACAAGGGGATGGGTCAAATGCAGAGGACAAATTTCATTACACCTAGTGTGTGTGTGACAATCATTGGTACTTTAACTTAACTTTAACTTTACACATACAAACTGTAGCACACAAAAAAAGCACATTTAATAAAAAAAACATTATTATGGTCTTACCTTTACTTATAAATTAAGTCCATGCGCCGCTGTTGTGCTGGATTAATGCACCCTCGCCATAGAATGCACCCCCTGACGGGAGTGTTATATCAACTAAAGCCCACACTTAAACTTTCCACGTGCAAGATTGAATCTATTTAAAAAAGTTAATTAATAAGAAGCCAAAAAGTGCAAAAACAATAATGTTCATGTTGGAGGAGTTGTGAATGACTGCAGGGCCACAACATTAGGTACACCTGCAGACTGCAGCACGGATTAGTTGTGAATGAATGAAATGCACAACTAATGCACAACTAATGCACCCCCTGACTCCCGTCAGGGGGTGCATTCTACGGCGGGGGTGCATTCTCTACCACCAAAAGGCGGGATTCCCAGCAGTTTTATGATTGCTCAGCACAAGAAATACTTACACACATACAGTTGTTGACAAAATACACTGTACATTATATACCTCAGCTAACTAAACTATGGAAATGTATAATATACTGTAGCTCATATAGCAATACGGTCTCACTGCACAGCAGGCCAGCAGTTAGCCGAGTCCGCAATCCATGTTGAGGCACAACGCACTGACGTGCCTCCACTGGCTGCTGATCACCGCACCGTCTCTTCTCGGTATTTGAACGGCAAATGTGAAAATTCAGCGATTTTGAATAAAAATAATCTAAAACTGGTGAAGTTAAATGGAAAATAACTTTATAGTATAATCACTGGATACATATAACAATTAAATGTTTTTTTTTTCTTTTTACATTTTTTTTCTTTCCATGATGGCACGTGAGGCCCCGCCTCTCCTGCCTCCACTGATTGCACTTCACTGTCTAATACAGAATAAAGTCACACAGTACCGTACCATAATAATAAATGCATGGCTCCAACTTACACAACACTGTAAACGTAGAACTTGTTTGAGTGAACGTATGCATCTGCTCACCAGTTTCTGCTATCTGCTTGTGCCCAAGGCAGCAATTCGAATTGAGGCTTGTTTACCTGTATTTTAAAATACAATTGACCTTGTTTATGTCGACAACCTGTCTAAGTTGTCAACTTATGAAGTTCTTTCCTACCGTGTTTTTCTTCTTACAAAAAAGTGCCCACTTAAACCAGCCACTGTGGTTGACTTAAACCACAGTGGTTATTTCAAGGGGTTATTTCTATAAAAATCAGTCTATTGTAGAATCATCATTATGTTTTACAGAATTAGATTTGTAATTGTATCAAAATCAATATAAACTGACGTATAAGTGAGGGAGGGGCAACAGGAAAGGAATTGTCCAGTTTTCTTTCGCATTAGGCTTCTCAGCCTTTCTTTCATCCGCCTTTCTGCCCCCATTTTTCACTAATGGAGGAAAAGTGTGTCCTCCAACTGCTGTAGGTTTAAAAAGCTTTTCTTATTGGCCATTCTCCTTATATCTCTGGCCAAAGTCACAAGTAAATGTGTATATAACGGCTATTTTCGGTTATTGTAGACAACCGCTTATGTCTATGTGACTCAGCCAACCAGAGGGATGTTGACTACTGGTTCCACTGTACAATATAATCTCAGCTCTCCTGCCTTCGCTGAATGTGGCCTTCAGAGTGCGTTTAGGCACTATCCCCAATTTTCTTTTTACTATTTTAGCCTTGCATTCGTATGTTTCCAGCACACACAAAAAATATCTCTGTGGTTGGCTTCTTGCACACTGGATGGAGTAATGAAAGGGAGGCAGAAACAGTCTTATCTAGAAAAGTAAGTCTCAATAATGAGACCACTACGCTGCTTAGTTATCACTGTCTATTTAACACTGTCTATCCTTGATGATGATTCACAGCGTTTGAGGGGCTTGGAATTGTAATTTCTCTACTGAGCGTATTGCATTTCTCGTCACTTTTTAGTTTTTAGTATTTAGTTCGCTGTCCCTGGAAGAATATGCCTCTCACTTGGGGGATAATAGACAGGGGCAGGTTAAAGTTACAAATTTAACTAAAAAGAACAAAAGTAAAATTCTTCATCCCATGTATTACGCCACCTACGTATTACTTTCCATAAGTATTATTCCACTGCACGCATATCACTAGTTTTCTTTTACTTTCGGTACAGTATTAATCATTTATGGGAGTGCCTTTGTAAACACAATATGTCATAATACGGAATGTCATAAAACAAGGACCACCTGTATACAGATTAATGTAAAGCATGATAGCAATGGTTCATTGACTTTCTCTGTCTTTCAGTGTCATACACAAGGCTTGTTATAGATATCCTTTCTTTTCCTGAAAAGCCTGGGAGCTGAGAAGGAGCTTTTAGTCTGTTGAAGCCGTCTTTCAACCCTTCCAGCTACTCTGAAGTAAAAATATCGTAATAATAATAAGTGAAGGAAAAAAATAAAGACAACTCTTAAATACTATATTCCAGATCTTGACGAATGAAATATTCCCATTGAAATCCGTAATTAATCATGTAGTTCAATTTGTTCCAAACAAACGATCTATGGAAACCCTTAAAATAAAACTACTAAATGCTGGATTCAAAATCATACTCAAAACCAAAGTGGAACAATTGAATCACAGGTTGATTGTGCCTGTATGCACTTATTGTACTTATCTGGCAATGTTTCTGATAAGAAGAGTGATAAACTGTTGACACAGCCCAGAATTTGTCATGGTCTGACAGTGGTCCTGGTACAGTACTTAACACCTTTAAGTTACCTCTAGGTTTGCAGCTTCCATTGATATGTCACAAAATCGTGAGACTCTTTAATAATAATAATAATAATAATAATACCTGGGATTTATATAGCGCTTTTCTATATACCCAAAGTCGCTTTACATGTGTGTGTGGGGGGGGGAGGATTAAAACAACTTTATTAGGAAAGGAAACTAAGAAAAGAAAAAGAATAAAGAAACACCAAGGGCAGGGTCAGTTTGGAAAGGCTAATGTGAAGAGGTGGGTTTTTAGGGTGGTTTTGAAGGTAGGGAGGGAGGGGGCATCTCTGCTGTGCCTGGGGAGAGCGTTCCAGAGAGAGGGGGCAGCCACGGAGAAGGTCCTGTCGCCCCAGGTTCGGCACCTGGTCTTGGGGACCTCCAGGAGGCCGGCATCACTAGACCTGAGGGAACGGGACGGGACATGTGGCTGGAGGAGGTCAGAGAGGTAGGGTGCAGCCAGGTTATGGAGTGCCTTGTAGGTGGTGAGGAGTATTTTAAAGGTGATTCTGTATTTGACAGGCAGCCAGTGGAGGTCATGAAGGACAGGTGTGATGTGCTCTCTGGAGCGGGTTCCGGTGAGCAGGCGGGCAGCGGAGTTCTGGACATATTGCAGTTTGTTGAGGGTTTTGGAAGTGATGCCGTAGAGGATGCTATTGCAGTAGTCTAGCCGTAATAAGATGAAGGCGTGGATGAGGGTTTCGGCAGCAGAGGATGTGAGGGAGGGCAGGAGACGGGCAATGTTTCTGAGGTGGAAGAATGCAGTTTTGGTGATGTGGTTTACGTGGGGGAGAAATGAGAGGGTAGGGTCGAAGATTACACCTAGATTGCGGATGTGGGTGAAGGTAGCGACAAGGGAGCCGTCGATGTTTAATGAAAAGTCCTGAGTGGAGCGAGTGAGGGAGTCAGGGCCAATGATAATTATTTCAGATTTGTTGCAGTTGAGTTTTAGAAAGTTTTTTTGCATCCAGGTTTTTATGTCTGTGAGGCAGGTGGTGAGGGTGGAGTGGGTGGCTGTGGTGATGGTCGTGGTGGAAAGGTATAGTTGTGTGTCGTCGGCATAGCAGTGAAATTGAAGGCCGTGGTGGCGGAGGATCTGACCGAGGGGTAGGAGGTAGATGGTGAAGAGTAGGGGGCCAAGTACTGAGCCCTGGGGGACGCCGTGGGTGACTGGGTCAGTGGAGGAGGTGCAGTTGTTGGTTGAGATGAATTGCTGACGGTCAGAGAGGTAGGATTTCATCCAGGAGAGGGCAGTGCCGGATAAACCAAGGGAGGAGTGGAGGCGTGATAGCAGGATGGAGTGGTCGATGGTGTCGAAGGCAGCACTGAGGTTTAACGTTTGTCACAAGTGCTCAGTGTGAACCTTTATCATCTGGTACAATACCACGGTGCCAATGGCGACTTTACCATGTAAAGGTGTTCTGTGGCGATTTGCGGTGTTACCACAGGCACCACTTTTGGATATTGGGCCCTCAGGCAACTTTCCAGATAGTTCTCAGTCCTATAGCCCCATACATTTCTTTGGATGAACTGGCCTGTCTCCTGGTATCTCTTCCACACTCTTGACTCTATTTTGGAGACACAGCAAACATGCTGGCTATGGATATGCCATCTTGGAGAGCTGTAGATACCACATCACGCTAATATTAGTGGGAAAGGGAACTGAAAAATAGAAAACTGGCATAGAATCAGCCAGCATGAGGAGACGGAAATGGTCTGTGGCTTCTATTTGCAAAACCATTCCTTAGTAGGGGTTGTCTTGCATATTGCTTCTTCTTTCCATCGACTGTCTTTGGCAGTTGCACAACAAAAAGTTGAATTGAATCACAGTCAATATTGCTTTAGATCAGAGATCTTCAACAGGGAATCTGCGGATAAACTGCTGGGATGGGTAACTAAATTTCAGTTGATTGGACTTTTTCATATGTGTTATTTTTCACAAATGTAAATGTTTTTTTAAATACAAAATAACAATTATCCAACACACTGTAGTGTTGTTTATAAATGGCATTGGCATGGACACCTTACTCACTGTACTTTGTCGTTTTAAAATAAAAACGTAAAACGACCGTATTTTTGTATTCATGTTAGCATTAAAGATAGCCAGCGATTAGCGTGCTACTAATACTTGCCAACCTTGAGACCTAAGATTTCGGGAGGTGGGGGGTGGGGTTGGGGGCGTGGGCGGGGTGGGGCGGGGGTGTTGTTGGGGGAGGGGGCGTGGTTAAGAGGGGAGGAGTATATTTACAGCTAGAGTTCACCAAGTCAAGTATTTCATATATATATATATTTATATGTATATATATATATATATATATATATATATATATATATATATATATATATATATATATATATATATATATATATTTCTCTATATATCTACATCCTGAAAATATGCAAACGCACAGGGCCAGTACCTTGTACGGCCCTGATGAGACGGAGGAGGACCCAGGCCCGGACATTCCCCACAGTGCCTGGAACCTCCAAGCACCACCGGCGCAACCCCGGGGCAGACCGTCAGAGGGGAGACGCGTGGCGTGGAGCGCTACCTGGACACAAGTCGAGGGACTGATCACCCTCGGCTGGGTCGCCCGGGAGAGGGTGTTTGATTAAGACCCGAAACACCCTATGACCCCGGGAGAATCACTGATGATGTGTCCAGGTTGCACCGTAAGGTGTATTATGAAACCGATCCAGTATGGCATCGCCATTGACTTCCAGGAAGAGGCTGGATGACAACCTCGAAAGAGTGGTGACAACTGGAGAGACAGTTGACAGCCCGGAAAGACGGCAACCGGGGCAGGGAGGGGTAGCATCCCAAGCTGCAGCTCCTGCAAGGGAGCACCCATATAACGCTGCGAAAAACCATGAAGACACATAAGATCAAGATAGGCTGCCTGAGGAAACCCGTGGTGCAACGCACAGGGCCAGTACCTTGTACGGCCCTGATGAGACGGAGGAGGACCCAGGCCCGGACATTCCCCACAGTGCCTGGAACCTCCAAGCACCACCGGCGCAACCCCGGGGCAGACCGTCGGAGGGGGGACGCGTGGCGTGGAGCGCTACCTGGACACAAGTCGAGGGACTGATCACCCTCGGCTGGGTCGCCCGGGAGAGGGTGTTTGATTAAGACCCGAAACACCCTATGACCCCGGGAGAATCACTGATGATGTGTCCAGGTTGCACCGTAAGGTGTATTATGAAACCAAACAAAACTGTGTTTAGATAATTGATACTTCAAACTTGCATAAATAAATCTTAAGGAATATAACATAACTAGGCTTCTGAGAGCTTCAAAATGTAATGAATAAAATGCTAAAGTTGTTGATAAACAAGCAATTATTTTAATAATTAAATATGGTCATTTTAAATTAATTATTATGATCATTTAAAATTAATTATTTCTAATATGTTTATTTTAATCTATAATTCTATGGCTGGATGTAATGAGTCAAAAAAAATACAAATAAGAATACAATTAATTTTGATGTTTTTAGCAAGATATAGTAAAAATGTATTTAGTTTAAAAAAATAAAAAATAAAAAGTTTAATTGATCTCTAGTCTGGATGATTTAGTTCTTGTCATCCTGTTGTCCTCCCGTCTCTTCCCCGAGGATGGCTCCATGAGCTGGGCAAACGCCTGGAGATGCCCTACGTCAACTACACGGTCGGCGGCCCGTCGGTGCGCAGCTCGTACATCGCCGCCCTCTACTTCACCCTCAGCAGCCTGACCAGGGTCGGCTTTGGCAACGTGTGCGCCAACACAGACGCCGAGAAGATCTTCTCCATCTGCACCATGCTCATCGGCGGTATGCCGGACGCCTCGTATGCAATAACGGGATTGGGCAGGCACGCTGTTTATATTGTGGGAAAGTGGACGTGAAAACAGGCTGTCCTCACTCAGGTCCGTATGGAGCTGGAGAGGGCGTGGCCTCCACCTCCGGCTGAAAATCGGGAGAGTTTCGGGAGAATATTTGTCCCGGGAGGTTTTCGGGAGAGGCGCTGAATTTCGGGAGTCTCCCGGAAAATTCGGGAGGGTTGGCAAGTATGGTGCTACTTGCCAGCTAGTGACTAGTGCGGCAGTTACCAGCTATTGATTAGTGCTCTTGTTGCCAGCTAGTGATTAGTGCACTTGTTGGCGTCTAGCAATTCGCCCTCTACTTGTCAGCTAGCGATTACTGCGCCAGTTGCCAGCTAGTGATTAACGCACCATTTGCCAGTTAGCTATTTAAATATGGTAGTATTACACAATAACAAGCAAGATACCTTTATGACCGTCAATCCATCCATTTCGTACCGCTTGTCCCTTTTGGGATCAAGCGGGGGTTAAAGCCTATCCCACCAGTTTAATATAAAACACAATTTTGCCAATTTTTGTACAACATATATAAGTAGGGGTGTGTCCTTTGGGGTCCTTGGCCTGGGCAGCGTTATAGACCTGATTGACTTGGCGTGACTCTGTCGTGATTGTCATGTAATTCCTTTTTTTTTTTTTAAGCAGTGTAGCTTAAATGGTCTTACGAATCGACTGCTTTATGTGCTGTAAATATGAGGATCTATTGTAACGGTGGTACCTTGTTTGTGTCATCAACACGTCTTAAGTCAACCAACAAACAAATCAAGTCCTGGTCCACCATGTTTTTCTTGTTACTAAAACTTGCCAGCTTAAGCAGTTGTTGGCATACATGGTTGACTGTTTTTATTGACACAATTCTATGAAAAAAGGTCAGTTTATGTTGACACGCGTTGTAGTATTGTTAATGTCAACATTGTTGCTCAAATGTTTTTGCGAATTAAGATTTGTGTTTATGTCAAAATCAATAAAAACATACAATGAAGGCAGGGGTGTTATGATCCGTTGCCCAGATCATGTTCTGTTTGTTTTGGACTCCCTCAGTTCCTGTTTTGTGCATCCTTGAGTTTGTGTTCAGTTACCATGGGTGTTTATTGTTTCCACCTGTCTCTGATTGGTGTTCGGGACGCTCACCTGTCTCCCGAGCACTGATCAGAGCGCTATTTAATATTGCCTTTTCCGGTCAGTCAGTCTTGCTTCCTAATTTGCTTCATGCAACAGTTCACGACGGTATTGATTCCTACTATTTACATACTAGCTTCCACGCTAAACTCTTTTTGTTTGCTGGCTCCCACGCTAGCCCCCTTAGTTTTTGCCTTCCACATATGAGCACGTTTTTGTTTGATTTATTGTCAAAATAAATAATTTCCTACCTTCACGCTGTGTCCGAAGTCCGTCTGCATCTTCGGAGAACGACCCCCGCATCACTATGCGACCCGGTCGTCACAAGGGGCTAAAATAGAGGAACCGTCTCTGGCTTCCAAAGCTTTGACATTACACAACATCTTTTTTTCACGGTAGAAGTCAGAACCATTCTTTTATCCCAACAAAAATGCACTCATTTATATTTTGTATGATGAAATATCACCCATTATTTTATGTCTCTGGTGCATGCCACAGACAATAGTATAGGCTAATCGGCGACACTTAATTGGCCCTACTGTGTGACTGTGAGTCAGCCAATCTGAGAAATTTGTTAACGTACACTGATTACATTGTAATTATATTATATGATTGGTACTGGATATAAATTAAGCATGTGTCAACAAAAAGGAGGATAAATACAATGATTTGTGTTTCTTTCACCACAGCAGAAGCAGACAGAACACTGGGAGAGGTCAGATCAAAGAAAAGTTTCCTTAAGGTAAGATCTTCTATGGCATGATTTGAGCTGTGACATTATTCTGTCAAAGATTTCCACTCGTAGTCAGTAATTATTTAGATGCATTCTTTCTTACTGCACAAGCCACAATGCCTGCTGTGTCTAAAAATAGTTTTGTTCAGGAAAATTACAACAATAACATTACAACTTCATATTGGCTGAGAAGAAGCAAATTGCTTTCAGACATTACCGCAATTTACCAGCAGCCCATTTGATCAAATATGATTTTGTAACTAGATCCTTTCATTTTTTATATCTGATGGACCTCTACATAATGTATGCCAGTCTACAGCAGGTTCCATCTTTTCACTCAGCTGTATAAGAGCCACATGACTACACTCATCAAGTTTAGTGAAGGAAAACTATATTTAGTTGTATAAATCCGTTGCAGTGTGTCATCTTCACAATTAATTGTATTTTAAGTAATCATCTAAAATAATTTAAAAAATGTTGATGGTTAAAGGAAGGATATTTAAAAGAGATGTTGTCTGTTATCTGTTGATAGAAATTGGAGAAGACCTCGTTTGTTTTAAAAAGTAATATTATTGAATGTGTTCTGGTATGATAATAATGTAAATTTTAATAATTTCTTGTGCAATTTTTTTGTTACGCAACTGTGTCGGGTTTGTATAGGTCAGAGGTGACGGATAGTGAGGTGTCAGCAATTCCTCCTTAAACCTTGTCCTTGCCTATAGATATTAAAAGCCATCATCCATTTTTGAAACCGCTTATTCAGTTCAGGGTCACTGAAAAAGAATTACCAGTCAATCACAGAACTGACACAGACACACACTACTATTTACAGTCACTTGTACAGTACAGGCAATTTAGTCTTCAGTCAACCTTACACTTGTGTTTTTGGAATATCAAGTATCAGAGAAAATCCACAAAATCATAGTGAAAAACAAATCTGGGCAACGTACAGCAAGTGTTCTACTGCATTGAAATCTGGAACCACTCTGACTCTTCCTTAAGCTGGCCACCCATCTAAATTGAGGACAATGATCCGAAGCCCACAACCAAGATATCAAAGAAGTGGCTTCAGGATAACCCTGTGAATGTCCTTGAGTGGCCCAGCCAGACCCAGACTGGAATTGAATCCCATTGAACATATTTGGAGAGTTATGAAAATGTTTGTGCACCGTTTGCTTCCCATCCAACCTGCAAGAGCTTGATAGATGCTGCAAAAAAGAATGGCCGAAACTACCCAAAGATAGGTGGGCCAAGCTCATGGCATCACATTCAAAAAGACTACAAGCTGTAATTTCTGACAAAGGTGCATCAACAAAATGTTGCGCAAAGGCTGTGGATACTTGTTCATGCAATTTCTTTTTTTTAAGCAAATTTGCATACATTTCAAAAACAAAATTTCATGCTGCCATCATAGGGACTGTGGGTAGATTTTTGTAAGGGGAAAAGCTGATTTCATTCAAATAAATATTTTCATTTTAGTTCAGTTATTCTATTCATATTCACACATTATTTTTGTGGAATGTACATTATCTGTTAATTGTTTTTCTACATTTCTCTACAAAATAGGGGAGACCCTTCAGATCAGAAAGACGGCGTAATGGAGCCAGCAATGTGCACGTACGGTCGCACTTTTGTGGAGGTGATGAGTGAAAAGTACAGTCCAGAGAACTTCCCGTACCGGAGAGGACCTGGCATGGGGGTAGTGGTGGTGCCAACTGCATGTCCCCAAGGTTCCCCTATGAAAGGTGAGCTAAATATCCAACCAATACTTATGTACGCATGTGCATTTTATGTCAAAATCACGTCTATGTCAACCAACTCATCAACACAATCGACCACCTTTTTTGTTGATATGAAATTTGAGACCCAAAAGGACCAATTCTGTGAAAACTCAGTCTACATTAATTGTAGGATTGTCAACTTCCTCATTCTTCATCAGCAACATAACTACTCTCACGTTACACAGCATTGAAAAATGCACAGGGACTTTTTGATCTGTGTAAAGTAAGCTTCAAATTAAAAGCAGGAGTCATACTACGCAATGTCAATTTTCCTTACCTGTTAGCACCTGTTTTTGTGTATGTGGCACCCTTATGACTCCTTAAAGCCATTTTTATTTAGTTGTAGTCCAAAGTTGTAGTCAATAAGTTTCTTATTTTTCTTTATCCTCTTGCTGTAGGGCAGACTGGCTCGTACATGCACATCCATGCAAAAATTATTCGCTGTTGCCATTTCTAATAGGAAAAGTAGCGAAAAGTTTTAACTTACAGTATGTCTGTCAAACTCAATATGGAAGCTACAACATGACTGACTAGGGAGAAACATAGTCGCAGGGGACTTGAGGGAGGCTCTGGCCTGTGAATATGGCCGCCCACAAACCGGTGAATTCTGAAAAGACAGCCAGAAAGTGGCTTAAAGATGGTCCGTAAAAAAAAAATGATGTAAAATGTTTACCAAAGCACCACCAAAGCACATTTTATGTAGACCACAAGGAAGTTTTGTTAATGTAGAAAAACATTATATGACCCCCTTCAACCTAGATTCCATCATATCAAATAAAAAAATGCTTTTTAAATTGATACTGTAAGAAAGACAGCTTTATTGTCATTGTAGTCGAGGCATGCAACAAAATTAGCACAGCACCTCAATTAGATAAAATTGTAAAATATCATTGTAACAGAAGAGTCAGGATAAATATTAGAACACATGTAGGAAAACTGTCAACAAACTGCCAAGAGTCATTTATTATTGCCCATTCTCCTTATGTTTGTGGACACAATACCAAGTAATTGTACAAGCAATGACTGGTTTCAGTTTCAGCTATGTCGACAAAGTCAAAGTCATCTTTATTGTAAATTTTCAACATGTGCTGGATATACAGGAAAATAGAAAAAGTGTTTTTCTCTAAACCACGGTGTGAGCTAACTGTAAAATGGATGTTTTTTTTAAACTATATGCAAAATCTAAACAATAAAATAAAATAAAAATAAAAATACAGATATACAAAAATTACACGATAATGTACAAAATATGCATTGCAAAAGAATATGTGCATTTTTGTATCTTAAAAACACAGCCAGTGTGCATGGACATGGACATTTGTACAATAAATATGAGACATTCAGATAAAAATAAATAAATACAACAAATATCTAAAAATGTGTTTGTATTTATTTGTTTGAATGCCAATGATTTTTCCTGCTGTGTATACTATGCGTTGCAGGGTCTTTTGGTCTTGCGATACAACAGCTTACAGTATGTTGATGTGAGTCAGACAATTTGAGGGGTGTCGATATAAATGGTTTCTACTGTATAATACGGGATGTAAACAACATTTTATGTTCAGCCTAAAATAATATTTGCTTCACAATTTTCTACTTCGCTCTTAGACCGGCTGAACCTGCCCAGTGTGCTGGTGTTGACTGGTTGTGGAATTAGCAAGGCAGGAGAACAGAGTGAAATCGCTGCCTTCTGTTCCCATGTCATGGAGCTGGACCTGTCCCATAACAAGCTGCAGGACTGGCATGAGGTGCTGTCTTTGGGTTTGTTGATTTATTCACTTTCAATATTACTAGATAAGTACAGAAAATCTGTAGAAAAAGATAATGTCTATTGTGTTTGTAATAATAGCTCACAACAGGCACTTGCCTATCACCTCAAGTGTATCACCAGGGTTCCTGTTTATATTAGCACACAATCTAGTGAGCACTCAATCATCATAATGTCTTTTCAGATCAGTAAAATTGTGTCAAACATCCCCAATCTGGATTTCCTAAATCTAAGCTCCAACCCGCTAGCAGGGATGACCCTTGAGCCACAGTGTGCTGAAGCCTTTTCTCACGTCCGACGCCTCGTCCTTAACAACACCCAAGTGTCCTGGGACACCGTAATGCTGCTCACCCGTGGGATACCTGAGTAAGGGAAACCCTGATGTTGCTTTTCATGTTGTGCAATATTGAAACCTAAAATGCCTTTTGAGGTATCATAGCTGGATTCAAATGCAGTCATCAGTGTTGTCTTGCAGGCTAGAAGAATTGTTCCTGTGCCTTAATGAGTACAGTGGTGTAAGTGCCTCCAGTGATGCTTGCCCCAGTGTCCGCCTGCTTCATATCACAGACAACAGCCTACACGACTGGGTCGAAGTCCGCAAATTTGGATCCATGTTCCCGGGACTTGACACTCTAGTCATGGCCAATAACAATTTAGCTTCTATACAAGACAGCAAGGATATCCTACAACGGCTCTTCCCAAACCTTCGCAGCATCAACCTCCACAACTCGGGTCAGTTGCTGTATGTGTGCTTGTAACATTGTGATTGCAGAATTAACTCAAACAATACTGCTGACATTAACAGCCTTGCAATTGCATGTGTTTTTGTGGCCACTGCAGTTTCCTCTCACGGGTCAAAAACTGTACGTTAGGTTTATTGAAGATGATAAATTGTAGAGGTGAGGGAAATAATACATTTTTAGATGCATACGATTTTAAAACCGATTAGTAAACATCAATAATCAAATAATCCATGTATTTATTGTAAATAAAGTAAAGCAGACAGACAAAATTTGGCTGACTGCAGCGAGCCACCTCACTGAGGGATCCGACCAGCTCCTTCATTATAGAGCACCTATGTTTCAGTTTTGCATACATTTTCATGAATTGGATTTGAATTTCTTATTACAAATGCACAGTTTTTAAAAGTTGCAAGTGATAAGCGCTTATTTAGTGAAACAAAGAAATGTAAAACTAGTATACATGAACTAAAGATGCATCAATAATCGATTTTTAATCGAATCGTACCTTCTCGAATTGTAAGGTGGCCAAAGATTCCCACCTCTGATAAATTGTGTGAGTATGAATGCTTAACTCTGTCTGGCATTGACTGGTGACCAGTCCAGGAAGTAACCGGCCTCCCACATTAGGTCAGTTAGAATGAGCGCCAGCACAAAATACGTTTTGGAAAATGGATGGATACATTTACATTATCCGCATTGGTTTGTAATGTCTTCATAAAAGTTAGCAGACCCGTTGACCCCCACTCAGAGTATACCCAGGGTTATTGTATTCTAAGTGGTTTTATACTCAGGGTAAAAGTTAGGCAAGGCAAGTTTATACCCCCAGGTAGAAAATGGTCTAGTCCCTTTCCATGTAAAAAAGTATCTTACTACTGTATATTTCCAAAAGATAATTGCTAGTGTTAATGAGTATGATGCCGGGATCTCAGTGGATAATTCTTGTGCATACTGCACATGGTTGGCCCACCGCATAAAGCACTTAAGGGCCACAATCACTTGGCGGGCCACATGATCATTGCTTTGAAAAGATTTGAGGATTTTTTTTCTTTTGTTTTAATCTGTCAGTTATAAGATATGACATCATGAAAGTTCAAATAAAATCAGTTGTGCTCAATAATGAAGTTGTTTGAATCAAATTAGGAATGTATAACTATACAACTTCACCCAAAATTGTAGCGGCAAACCCAGCATGCAACAATTTGCTGTTCACTTTAAAGGGGACTGCAATTTTTTTTTCATCATTCACGTTCACTATGTGAGACAAGAACACACGTTTTAATTTTTTTATGCATTCTTAATAGTAAAAAAACACTTGCATGATGTGGCTAACAATGTAGCTAAAGGGGATTCGATCTATTCCGCCTATCAAACACTCTAAAAAAACATCCAAAGCCTTCCATTAACAATTTATATACATGCTGTAAGTATTTACTGTATGTAATGTAGTAACTAACACATTCATGATACCATGTAATATTTACTATTTTGGCCATTTTAAGCATCGCGGCGGCACATTTGATTTCACAGAGGGCATCATGTTTGCTATTTCCTTCAACAGCTATAACTAATTATGGCAGACTTAATGAGAGCCACCAACAACTACTTGTAGAACCTTATATTTTTGAGCCTGAATTTTTAGAAGATGAGCTACAAGTTGTAGAAGCTGAGTGACAAGCAGATCGAGCTATAGTAATGTTACTAGCATCATGTAGCAGTATTGCTAAGTGCTGTACAAGAAACACTAACTACGAACTTATTAAAGGCCTACTGAAACCCACTACTACCGACCACGCAGTCTGATAGTTTACATATCAATGATGAAATCTTAACATTATAACACGTGCCAATACGGCCGGGTTAACTTATAAAGTGACATTTTAAATTTGCCGCTAAACTTCCGGTTCGAAACGCCTCTGAGGATGCCGTATGCGCGTGACGTAACCCGGGGAACACGGATATGCCTTCCACATTGAAGCCAATACGAAAAAGCTCTTTTTTCATTTCATAATTCCACAGTATTCTGGACATCTGTGTTCGTGAATCTGTTGCAATCATGTTCATTGCATTATGGAGAAAGAAGCTGAGCAAGCAAAGAAGAAAGTTGTCGGTGCGAAATGGACGTATTTTTCGAACGTAGTCAGCAACAACAGTACACAGCCGGCGCTTCTTTGTTTACATTCCCGAAAGATGCAGTCAAGATGGAGGAACTCGGATAACAGAGACTCTAACCAGGAGGACTTTTGACTTCGATACACAGACGCCTGTAGAGAACTGGGACAACACAGACTCTTACCAGGATTACTTTGATTTGGATGACAAAGACGCAGACGTGCTTCTGTGAGTATGCAGCTTTGGCTTCTAAACATTTGATCGCTTGACCGTATGTGCGCAACTTTTTTTTGCGTATGTACGTAACTTTTTTAAAATATATAAGCTTTATGAACCTTGGGTTAGGTGAACGGTCTTTTGGGCTGAGTGATTGTGTGTGTTGATCAGGTGTTTGAATTGTATTGGCGTGTTCTATGGAGCTAGGAGCTAGCATAGGAGCTAGGAGCTAGCATAACAAACACGCAGGTGTTTTTATGCAGGATTAATTTGTGGCATATTAAATATAAGCCTGGTTGTGTTGTGGCTAATAGAGTATATATATGTCTTGTGTTTATTTACTGTTTTAGTCATCCCCAGCTGAATACCAGGTACCGTGAGTATGCAGCCTTGGCTGCTAAACATTTGATAGCTTGACCGTACGTGCGCGTCACGTACGTAACTTTTTAAAAATATATGAGCTTTATGAACCTTGGGTTAGGTGAACGGTCTTTTGGGCTGAGTGATTGTGTGTGTTGATCAGGTGTTTGAATTGTATTGGCGTGTTCTATGGAGCTAGGAGCTAGCATAGGAGCTAGCATAACAAACACGCAGGTGTTTTTATGCAGGATTAATTTGTGCCATATTAAATATAAGCCTGGTTGTGTTGTGGCTAATAGAGTATATATATGTATTGTGTTTATTTACTGTTGTAGTCATTCCCAGCTGAATATCAGGTCACCCCCGGCTCTCACAGCATCTTCCCTATCTGAATAGCTTCCACTCCCCACTAGTCCTTCACTTGCACTTTACTCATCCACAAGTCTTTCATCCTCGCTCAAATTAATGGGGAAATTGTCGCTTTCTCGGTCCGAATCTCTCTCACTTCATGCGGCCATCATTGTAAACAATAGGGAACTTTGCGTATATGTTCAACTGACTACGTCACGCTACTTCCGGTAGGGGCAAGCCTTTTTTTTATCAGATACCAAAAGTTGCAATCTTTATCGTCGTTGTTCTATACTAAATCCTTTCAGCAAAAATATGGCAATATCGCGAAATGATCAAGTATGACACATAGAATAGATCTGCTATCCCCGTTTAAATAAAAAAAATTCATTTCAGTAGGCCTTTAAAGCAATCACTATACAATGCCAACTGATAGGATGTTTATCTTTCAGCACAAGACTCGTGTCTCCCGATTAGATGATGAATTAATTATAATTCTCCACAAGAGGGAGCAAACAAGCGTATTGTCGGTTATTCCTAGCAATGTCTTAACTTCTTGACTTATGGCCACAACCTTCTACCTTCTACCATGTCTACTACAGTTGTGATTTCATAATCTAGCACATTTTTTTACCAGCTCAGAGAAAATGCATCAGCTCACCGGCTCAGTATGTCAATAACTGCATAAGCTAGTTACCTGTCTGTGAACAAGGCACCGCTAAAATAGTTCCTCTGCATTAGCTCTTATAGAAAGTCGCTAGTACTTGGTTAATATGCAGTTCACGACATGTAAATGAAGTATTTTTGGTGGTTTTGTGGGCAGAAAAGATGACTACCCTTAGCTACAATGTTAGCCGTCTAGTACGAAACATTTGTGTTCTTGTCTCACATAGGGATTGTGAATGATTACACAAAAAAAATGCAGTTACCCCGCAACACAGACGTCATAATGTCTTCAAAGCTCACCTTTGTGCATTAAACAAGCACAAGGCTGAGGTGATAGAAGAAAGTAAAACTATTATAAATATATTTGGGGCGCTATAGGAGATAGTTATGTTTAAACATCAATTTTGCATCTCATAGCACATAATGTGTTCAAAGAATTTTAATTTAAGTTCAGAAAAGAGCAGTCACTAGTCTTTAAAGACATGGTTGCTTAATCCCCAGTAGATATTAATAATACTATAATATCCTATGGTACTAACAATAATCATAATAATGATGCATGTATTAATATGATTGTTATTGTCCACTAATGATGATCCTCCATGAATCAGCTAACCACTACTTGACACTATGAATTAAAGATTAACTTCACAGATTTATAATAATTTTTAAGTAAATAACAAGTTGTATGTTAATTTTATCTCACAAATCTTTATAATACCATTACAAGCTGCAAAAACAGTATTAGGATTGTACCTGTGTTTTAAAGAGTTAGTTTCAACCAAATAACAAATACACGTAGTGCCACAATCATTGTCACATAGTGCCACAATCATTGACAACATTTTTACTAACATTATGGGAAATCAAGTCACCAGTGGCCTATTTATATGTGATATCACTGACCATTTACCTGTCTTTACTTTATATGACTGTCATCTCAAGAAAACCAAAGACACTATGGCAAAAATCTCTAAACGAATAACAACTGAGGAAACAATCTGTGCCCTAAACAATAGTTTAGCAGTTCAGGATTGGACTTCAGTATACAGAGAACCAAATGTGGACAGTGCTTATTGTAATTTTTTAGACATCTTTTCTTCCCTGCATAATAAACATTGCCCCGTGAAAGAATATTTTATAAAAGGAAAAAAAAAATAGCCCTTGGATCACAAAAGGAATAATTAATGCCTGTAAAAAGAAAAACATTCCCTACAAACTTTTCATCAAAATAAAAACAAAAGAAGTCGAACAACGATACAAGAAGTACAAAAATAAATTAACTGATATTATAAGAACAAGCAAACGGTTATATTATTAAAAAAAAACTATATGAAAAAAAAAACAATATAAAAGGAACTTGGGATGTTTTGAATAGTCTAATCAAACAAGGATATTCAAAGTTGACATATTCTGATTACTTTATTGATGAAAACTGTGAAGATTATAATATGAGTAATGTAATAAACAAGTTCAATAGTTTTTTTGTAAATGTTGGTCCTAAATTGGCTGTTGATATCCCAGACAATGGAGTTATAAAATTAACTATTGAACAGAATTCTTC
This sequence comes from Entelurus aequoreus, assembly GCF_033978785.1. Taxonomy (NCBI): domain Eukaryota; kingdom Metazoa; phylum Chordata; class Actinopteri; order Syngnathiformes; family Syngnathidae; genus Entelurus; species Entelurus aequoreus. Next base: position 44,648,171 of record NC_084743.1, read on the forward strand.
GTCATTCTTCCTCTCAGCTTCAAATGAGCAGGAAGTGACAAACATTGTGCGGAAGTGTAAAAGTAAGTGCTCCGCTGACTGCCATGATATCAACATGATATTGGTTCAAAAAGTTATACTGAATATTGTAAAACCCTTGACTTATATATGTAACCTATCATTCCAGACTGGCTGCTTTCCAAGTCAAATGAAAATCGCTAAGGTAACTCCGTTCTTCAAAAGTGACGGCAAACACGCTTTCACCAATTACAGACCAATCTCTCTTTTACCTCAGTTCTCAAAAATCTTAGAGAAACTATTTAACTCTCGACTTGAATCTTCTCTTGAGAAGCATCATATAATCAATGACGGTCAGTATGGCTTTAGGTCGAACAACGAACAACTTCAATGGCGATAACTGAAGCTATTGAGGAAATTACTAATGCACTGGAGCATAAAAGATATGCAGTTGGTATTTTTATTGATCTAAAGAAAGCCTTTGATACCATTAATCATTCAATTCTACTAGATAAAATGGGAAGATATGGAGTTAGGGGGCTGGCTGGTGACTGGTTAAGAAGTTATTTAACAGGGAGGGTACAGTTTGTAAAAATGGGAAAAAATGTATCTGATACTCTTGGCATTGCTTGTGGTGTCCCCCAAGGGTCCGTGTTGGGGCCAAAACTGTTTAATGTATATATTAATGATATGTTTAATACATCCAAAATACTGAAATGTATACTATTTTCAGTCGACACAAATATATTCTACAGTAGTGATGACTATAATGAGCTCATAAATACAGTAAACACAGAACTAAACATAGTAAAAAAAAATGGATGGACACAAATAAATTATCTTTGAATATAAATAAAACTAAGATAGTGATGTTTGGAAATCGCAACATAACGTCTGAACACAAAATAAGTACTGATGGTACCCAAATTGAAATCGTAAATGAGAATACATTTTTGGGAGTAATAATTGATAGTAAACTATCATAGAAACCTCATGTCAGACACATTAAAACAAAAATCCCCAAAAGCTTCTTAATTATAAACAAAGCAAAACTATTCCTCAATGAAAATGCACTCCGTACTCTATACTGCACCTTGGTACTCCCATACCTTACATACTGTGTTGAAGTATGGGGGAATACTTACCACAACACAATTCATCCTCTGATCATATTACAGAAAAGAGCAGTGCGGATCATTCACAACGTTGGTTATTTAGAACATACTCATAATCTGTTTATGCAATCAAAGTTGCTCAAATTTGATGACCTTGTTAAATATAATACATTAATAATCTTATATAAAGCATTTAACAAATTATTGCCGCCTAATCTACAACGTTTTTTTATAAAACGAGGTCAGGCTCATAACTTGTGAGGCTTTGGATATTTCTTATTGCCGAGAGCTCAAACCACTTGTAAACGTTTTTGTGTGTCTGTATGCGGAGTAAAACTATGGAACAAACTGGACTTACAACACAAGCAATGCCAAACTATGAATCGATTTAAATTATTATACAAACATGGGGTCTGGTTCAAGTATAGAGATGAGGGTCTTTAATTTGACCTGCTGCTATACTCTGTCTCAAAGTGTTAACATGTGTTCAATGTTTCCTTACCATTATTGCTATGTTGTCTATTACCATTATTGCTATGTTGTATATTACCATTGTTGGTATATTCATTATTCCTACATTGTTGATACAAATTATTGTTACAGTGTAATAATTATTGTTACCTGTGGTAATGCCACTATGATACAACATCTGTATTATAATCCTTGAACAAAGAAAGAGTGAAACTCATGTGAATAATCACTGATTAGAGAACTGGGGGTGGGATTAAATAAATTATCTTCTTCCCACTCCCTTTTAGGCAAAACTGGACAATTATGCACTATATTAATTTATATTATTATGTATTGTCAACTTGTACTTCGTTATGTCATTGCCTGAAATAAATAAATAAATGGAAAATAAATGAAGTGAAATGAAGATAATATTTAGTTTTTAGTGCATGTAAACATAATCTGTGTGTGTATGTGTGGTGATGATGGTACAGTAGGTTTAGGTTGGTGTGGGAGCCATTCGGGAATCTAATAATAATAGTAATAAATAAGTAATATTAAATACAAAATGGGACCACAAAATATTGATTAGGGCCACACAAAGCCGGGGGCCTGATACTACATTGAATTATCTAGGCAAAAATATTATACTTGAAATATTTATTCATAAGTATAATTTGTAAAAGCTCTCCATCACATAACATTTGTATTATGTATATACTGTACAAACCACATTGTGTTTAAATTTGGCATGCATATTTTGTGGCTTGGAGTCTAAACAAGTATTAATTTTAAAATAGTAATTGAAAATTACTAACACTTTTGTCCATTTGTGAATGGTCACCAGTTTTATGTGGCCAGTGCATTGGTACACTGTCTTTATCTGAGGTCTTGAGGAATTTGCAATACATTTTTTTTTTTTTACAGAATAGCTGATAAAAAGAGGTACAAAACACCATTGCTTTGTGATTTACTGTTATACATGAGGAGCTGGACATATATGTATGTAGTACATATACTATATATTTGTGTGTCTTTGCCATATGAAGACCCTTGTGATGTGTGTTTATTTGCAAAGTTTATAAACTTTTCAGTAGTTTGCGTTAAATCAACAAACTAAACAATATTAAAAGCTGGACACCATAGTTGTTTTCTTTTTCAAGACAGGACTGAAGGTCCGGACTTGAATGATAGCCAGCACAACCTGATCAAAGTAAAAGGGTTCTAATGTCAACACTGTAGGTTTTCCTTGGTGCTGTAAATACAAATCAACAGCAATACATCTGTGTTTGTACTTACATCTGTTAAGTTGAGGTTATGCCACCGACTGTTATAGCAAACATTTGATTTACAGTGGTGAAGTAAGTATAGTACAGCAAGAAGCACAGTCACCATCTCTTTGCCTTAAATGCAACCAGGTCTTAATCGATGGGAAGACATTGAGAAGCTGAACTTTTTCCCTAAGCTGGAGGAGGTACGACTACAAGGCATCCCATTACTGCAGAACTACAGCAATGTGGAGCGTCGCAGCCTGATGATAGCGCAGTGAGTAACGAGCTATTTTTGGTTTCTCCTTACTCTGAGCAATGCCAGGCAGACTATATCGCCATCATAACAGTCAATACGCCTTGGCACTTGCTGTTCACATAATGTCCCAAATATCCGTCTGATAGATCCATCATATTTGTTCTCAGGCTTCCCTCTGTATCGCTGTTGAATGGCAGCGTTATAACTGAAAGTGAAAGAGAAGATTCAGAGCGATTTTTCATCCGTTACTACTTGCATTGCCCTGAAGAGGAGCTGCCTCACAGGTACGTCTAGCTTCAGACACAGTGAACATATACTCCCCTTTCAGTGAAACTAAATATAAATATTGCTGTTGTCATTTCCAGTAAGTGCGCAACGACAGTAATCGATTTGGGACAGCACTACACCGTCAATAATCGCACCCTTAGTAACTAAGTACGCATTTGAATGTACATTGAGTACATATTGAAATTTACTGAGATACAGCCACTGACTCCTTTTTGAAGTCCGATTTACAGACTTAAGGGTTGATTAGAACATATTTCATTGATGCGTTTTGGTGTCTGATAGAGGTTTTTTTTTATTGCGTTCGTTTGTTCACATAGAATACATATTAACATATCTCCAATAGAAAAACAACTGCTTAAAGTATTTGTTTGTTTGCGTTTTGAGCGCAGTAAATGCAGCCTCTCCCTATAAGTGCATCAGAAGCGCACAAAAAAGTGGGTTTCGTTGAGAATGCACCGCATGACCGCTTCTAAAAACGTGCATAAAAAGTAGTACATGTCTGCTGAAGAAAAATGTGCAGTAAATGATTGAGTGTTTCCGTGGTGAAAGCTGTGTAGTACAAGCAAAAACCTTATTCAAATAAGTTAAAATTAAAGTCCTAACGATCGCCACACACACACTGGTTGTGGTGAAATGTGTCCTCTGCATTTGACCCATCCCCATGTTCACCCTCGGGAGGTGAGGGGAGCAGTGAGCAGCAGCGTGCGCCGCGCTCGGGAATCATTTGGTGATTTAATCCCCAATTCCAACCCTTGATGCTGAGAGAACTCACAACCTTCCAGTCTCAGGGCAGACACTCAAACCACAAGGCCATTGAGCTGGTCAAATAAAACGGTCTACACAAGTTATGAATAGCACGTGCAATGTTAGTAGATTGCACGCAACACGGCAACCCATAATACATGCTGTTTTATAGATTGCACAATACCTGTGGTATTTCGATCTTAATAGAACCTTTAAAGGCCTACTGAAACCCACTACTACCGACCACGCAGTCTGATAGTTTATATATCAATGATGAAATCTTAACATTGCAACACATGCCAATACGGCCGGGTTAACTTATAAAGTGCAATTTTAAATTTCCCGGGAAATATCCGGCTGAAAACGTCTCGGTATGGTGACATTTGCGCGTGGCGTCACGGATTGTGCGGAAGTATTGGGACACCATTGTGTCCCAATACAAACAGCTCTGTTTTCATCGCAAAATTCCACAGTATTCTGGACATCTGTGTTGGTGAATCTTTTGCAATTTGTTTAATGGACAATGAAGACAGCAAAGAAGAAAGCTGTTGGTGGGATCGGTGTATTAGCTACAGCAACACAACCAGGAGGACTTTGAGTTGGATAGCAGACGCGCTACCGTGAGTACGCAGCTTTCTTACAAACATTTGATTGCTTGCCCGTCCGTGCGTGCCGCTATGTGCATGTCACGTACGTAACTTTGGGGAAATATATGTGCTGTATGAACTTTGCGGAAGTGAACGGTACTTTGGGCTGTGGGATTGAGTGTGTTGTGCGGGTGTTTGAGTTGTATTGGCGGGTTATATGGACGGGAGGGGGGAGGTGTTTGTTACGCGCGATTAATTTGTGGCATATTAAATATAAGCCTGGTTGTGTTGTGGCTAATAGAGTATATATATGTCTTGTGTTTATTTGCTGTTTTAGTCATTCCCAGCTGAATATCAGGTCCCACCCACCTCTCACAGCATCCCCTATCTGAATCGCTTCCACTGCCCTCTAATCCTTCACTTTCACTTTCCTCATCCACAAATCTTTCACCCTCGCTCAAATTAATGGGGTAATCGTCGCTTTCTCGGTCCGAATTGCTCACGCTGATGGCGTCCATGATTGAAAACAATGTGCAGATGTGAGGAGCTCTTCAACTTGTGACGTCACGCTACTTCCGGTACAGGCAAGGCTTTTTTTTATCAGCGACCAAAAGTTGCGAACTTTATCGTCGATGTTCTCTACTAAATCCTTTCAGCAAAAATATGGCAATATCGCGAAATGATCAAGTATGACTCATAGAATGGATCTGCTATCCCCGTTTAAATAAGAAAATCCCATTTCAGTAGGCCTTTAATAGTACAGTATTAGTATTTCATGATGCCTTAAGGCCGCACATCACTGTACAACTTACCACCATACTTGTGTAGAACTGAGCTAAAGCATACTAGGAAGCATTCTCAATATATAGGTTACTTGTTTTAGCTGCATCAGAAGATTGGCAGTAGTATCTCTGCACTATGTAGTAGTGATAATGTATTATTGTATTATTGCTGCAGTATTTAACCTGCTCTATGGCCTTGTGGTTAGAGTGTCCGCCCTGAGACTGGAAGGTTGTGAGTTCAAACCGAGTCATACCAAAGACTATAAAAATGGGACCCATTGCCTCCCTGCTTGGCACTCAGCATCAAAGGGTTGGATTCGGGGGTTAAATCACCAAATGATTCCCGAGCGTGGCCACCGCTGCTGCTCACTGCTCTCCTCACCTCCCAGGGGGTGAACATGGGGATGGGTCAAATGCAGAGGATAATTTCACCACACCCAGTGTGTGTGTGACTATCTTTGGGACTTTAACTTTAACCTTATACAGTATATGACAGTGGTGGAGAACTGAATTTTATCATACATGGAGATAATATATATTTGTAATGATATATTAAGATCAATTTGTATCCTTGATAAATGGCAATACTTAAAAAAGCCCCAGATTGGCTGATTTCTATTTTTTTTAAAGTTTGAAAAAAGTCCTACTTTTTTTCAAGATATCATTGTTTGGTAAACAAGTATGGAAAGTTGGAGCCATTGGCCGAAATCGATCTACGGCCACGCTGCCATGCTGAAGTGGAGGTTCATTGCGAAGAAAAAGTGGAACAGGTTTGTCACTTTCACCTTAAATCTTATTTACCTAAATTAAAGCTGAGAAAGAAGATGGCTCTATTGGGCACTGTACTTGTTTTTTTAATAGTTTTACTGAAACATTGTATTTTTTACTTGTTATGTGTTTTTATGGTAATGTTTTAAGTAATTTGTACTTTTAACTGTAGTGTGCGACTGCTCCTGTTTTTTTTGTTCATGTTATACAGTCGTGGTCAAATGTTTACATACACTTGTAAAAAACATAATTGAGTTTACAATAATTTCTACAACTCTTATTTTTTTGTGATTGAGTGATTGGAGCACATACTTGTTGGTCACAAAAAACATTCATTAAGTTTGGTTATTTTATGAATTTATTATGGGTCTACTGAAAATGTGACCAAATCTGCTGGGTCAAACGTATACATACAGCAATCTTAATATTTGGTTACATGTCCCTTGGCAAGTTTCACTGCAATAAGGCGCTTTTGGTAGCCATCCACAAACTTCTGGCAAGCTTCTGTTTGAATTTTTGACCACTCCTCTTTACAAAATTGGTGCAGTTCAGCTAAATTTTTTGGGTTTCTGACATGGACTTGTTTCTTCAGCATTGTCCACACATTTAAGTCAGGACTTTGGGAAGGCCATTCTAAAACCCTTAATTCTAGCCTGATTTAGCCATTCCTTTACCACTTTTGACGTGTAATTGGGGTCATTGTCCTGTTGGAACACCCAACTGCGCCCAAGACCCAACCTCCGGGCTGACGATTTTAGGTTGTCCTGAAGAATTTGGAGGTAATCCTCCTTTTTCATTGTCCCATCTACTCTCTGTAAAGCACCAGTTCCATTGGCAGCAAAACAGGCCCAGAGCATAATACTACCACCACCATGCTTGACGGTAGGCTTGATATTCCTGGGATTAAAGGCCTCACCTTTTGTCATCCAAACATATTGCTGGGTATTGTATTATACCTCCAAATTATTCAGGACAACCTAAAATCATCAGCCCGGAGGTTGGGTCTTGGGTGCAGTTGGGTTTTCCAACAGGACAATGACCCCAAACACACATCAAAAGTGGTAAAGGAATGGCTAAATCAGGCTAGAATTAAGGTTTTAGAATGGCCTTCCCAAAGTCCTGACTTAAACGTGTGGACAATGCTGAAGAAACAAGTCTATGTCAGAAAACCCACAAACTTAGCTGAACTGCACCAATTTTGTGAAGAGGAGTGGTCAAAAATTCAACCAGAAGCTTGTGGATGGCTACCAAAAGCACCTTTGGTCACATTTTCAGTGGACCCATAATAAATTCATAAAAGAACCAAACTCCATGAATGTTTTTTGTGACAAACAAGTATGTGCTCCAATCACTCTATTACAAAAAAATAAGAGTTGTAGAAATTATTGGGAACTAAAGACAGCCATGACATTATGTTCTTTACAAGTGTATGTAAACTTTTTGACCACGACTGTACATACATACATACGTATATATATACTTACATTCATATGTATATATATATATATATATATATATATATATGTATATATATATATATATATATATATATATATATATATATATATATATATATATATATATATATGTATATGTATATATATATATATATATATATATATATATATATATATATATATATATACATATATATATATATATATACATATATATATATATATATATATATATATATATATATATATATATATATATATATATATATATATATATATATATACATACATACATATACAGTATATACTCACATATACACACATGTATATACATACATACAGTATGTATATATGTACTGTATATACAGTCATGGTAAAAAGTTTACATACACTTGTAAAGAACATAATGTCATGGCTGTCTTGAGTTTCCAATAATTTCACTAACTCTTAATTTTTGTGATTGAGTGATTGAAGCACATACTTGTTGGTCACAAAAAACATTCATGAAATGTGGTTCTTTTATGAATTTATTATGGGTCTACTGAAAATGTGACCAAATCTGCTGGGTCAAAAGTATACATACAGCAATGTTAATATTTGGTTACATGTCCCTTGGCAAGTTTCACTGCAATAAGGTGCTTTTGGTAGCCATCCACAAGCTTGTATACGTTTATATGTCATATTAAGATTTTTTTCTACATTTAAAACACTTCATTGGGGTCCACATAACATAATGGTGGCTAGCAAATGTAATTATAAATAAATAAATGATAAATGGGTTATACGTGTATAGCGCTTTTCTACCTTCAAGGTACTCAAAGCGCTTTGACAGTATTTCCACATTTACCCATTCACACACACATTCACACACTGATGGCGGGAGCTGCCATGCAAGGCGCTAACCAGCAGCCATCAGAGGCAAAGGGTGAAGTGTCTTGCCCAAGGACACAACGGACGTGACTAGGAAGGTAGAAGGTGGGAATTGAACCCCAGTAACCAGCAACATTACGATTGCTGGCACAGCCACTCTATCAACTTTATTATGATTTTTTTGTACATTTAAAACACTACATAACGGTCTACATAAAATGTAATGGTGGTTCTTTGGTCAAAATTTTGCCTCGATTATGTTTTACAGACCGTCTTCAAGCTGTTTTCTGACCATCTCTTCGGGATGCACAGTTTTTTGGGCCAGCTTATTTACATGCATCCACTTCGACTGTCTTCTCCCCTCCAGCCATGTTGTAGTTTTTAGCGCTTCCATATCCAGTCTACTGACAGATATAAATTAGAATTATACACTACTTTGTATTAGAAATGGCAACAGCGGAGGATGCATTTGCATGACCGAGCCAGTCTGATAGAGAAAAAGGAGCTTATTGAAAGCTCTTCGGGTAAACCTTTACCATATATTGAGATATCCGCGGACGCCAAAATTGGGGAAAACCTCACAAATTGAGCAAATCCCAAACGGTTCTTTTGAATAAAGTATGAAGGAAGGCAATTTTGTTTTATAAATATCTCCACCATGCCTCCGTGGTTTGATTTGTAATTTTTGGGACTTACGCAGATTTTGAATACACAAAAATGGGTAAGGAAAATTGGTTTTGCATAGTAGGTGCTCTTTAAGTTGAAGGGAAAATACAGGGAGGGCCAGATTTGACTGGGACACCCAAATTTCAGGGTTGTTCCACACTGAGGGCGCATTTTAAATGAAAAGGCTCGCAGTAACAGACCCTTGTCAAGGCAGCAAGAATCTGCGCAATTGCACAACCTTTTCCAATTAATGCAGAAACAATGTGTTTTTTCCAGCTATGCATACGTTTGGACAAGACTGTGGCTGAGCTGAAGAAGCAGCTGACGTCAGTGGTACAGCTGTCAACTAACAGGATGAGATTGTATTACATCGACAAGAACAGTGCTTTTGGTCCTGAAGAGCTAAAATACAACACGCGAGCGCTTCACTCATACAATATCCAAGATGGTGATGAGATACTTGTTGTTCCCAAGACCAAGTGAACTGTTGCTTTACTCATTGCTATTTTCTGTAACAAACAAGTACCAACTGATTGGTTAACTGACTGGAAAACACTGCAAAATGTATATCTTATAGCTCCAGAGCCTCTTGTTAAAATGAAGAGTGATACAAGAGAAAGATGAGCTGCATTGTAATGACTGCACTGTGGAGTGCAGTGAGGCTCTGACTACAAATGGATTGAGTTAGGTCTTCATTTATTTAAGCTTTATTTAAGGACATCCTCTGAAGTGCAGGATGTGGAGGACGGATGGAATTTGACAACTGGCTGGAAGCTGGCAGCTTCAGATAGGATGTCATTGCTGCACCACCACTGCACCTTTATCTCTGCATGAATGCACCGTGGCTGCACAGGCAGGTAAATAACCACACTTGCTTGGCCAATTGTGACGAAAGCTACCTTGAACCACCGAGACGTGGCGCTGCTGAGTGGACTAAATGATGTTGTGTTATCACTTTACTTTTAAGTGTTGAGAACAACTTTTCTTTTAAGAAAGGTTTGACATCTTCAGGTATAATATTGCTCTTTAATGTTTTCCTTTCATGCCAACTCTGCAAACCCTGTTTAAATCTTACTAAAAGAACAATACATAAGCCTAAGTGTCATGTTCGAGACATAATCATTAAGAAAAATTAGAGTTGTTTAGAGATATGAAATACACTGTATTCTGACTATTTATGAACTATGAATTGTCCACAATGTTGCTAAAAGTAAATGTATTCATCTTCTTACTCAGTGAAAAATCAATGAATATGCAAATATTTTAAAACATGTTCAAGCATTTATCAACCATACACCAAATATTTAAATGTATAATGTTAGTGCACTGAACATATAGTTGTCAATTAAATTAGTAAAAATATAGTATGTATTTACGTTCTGGACTTTGACTTCTGTTGTGCTACTGTTTTTTGTTTTTTTAATCTTTCATTACGACACATTTTCAACCTTTTTGCATCAAAAAAGTATGTGAAAACATCTTATTTGGTACACACTCTGGGTATGTTGAAGGATTACTAACTAAAATGGAAATGGAATCAACAGGTTATTGATGTTGGACACCAATGTTACATGGACACCAATTAATGACAAAACAACTCAACAAACCCATGCTGTGTAACTCTAAAATTAATCACTGGGCTGATGTCCAAACGTTTTCCACCAAGGACTGACCGCAGTCAGAATAAGCAAAGCATTGCGAGGGCATTTTGATTGTTTTAATTTTTTCAAAAAAGGTAAAACCAATACAAAGTACTTGAAAGTTAATACAGTGGAGCCTGTTTAGGTTGAAAACCCATCGAAGTAGACTAGGGATGCAACTAACGATTATTTTACTTGTCGACTAGTCAGCGATTATTTTTTTCAATTAGACGAGGAGTCAAACAATTATTGCTAAAGATCTGCTGTAATTGTTTGAGTTTGACGTTAAGTCCGCAACTTGATTATAATTCATTTTGTACGTGTAAATATAGTACATTAATATGTAAGAAATGTTCTCGATATGACTGGTTTTAACCACACTGGAAAATAAATCAAACATGAATCCTGTAAATGACATTCAGTGCAAAAAATATTTTTATCCGGTAATTTTCGGGTTTTATAGACTCAATTATTTACTTCAGTGAAAAAATGTGTAAACATGAACATTCCAAATCTTTGTCGATGATTTGAGTGACTTATAGTTGCAGCCCGAAAGTCGACCAAATTATGAAGTCTTGGTCCACCATGTTCTTATTATTAGGGGTGTCCCAATTTGATATTGATATTGAATATCTGTTTGAAAGCAGCAAAACAAAAATATCGAATTATATTGTCTTGCACCAAAAATCTTCAATATAAGTGCTCTGTTACAAGCAGTCCTCCAGCACGTCTACTTGTGCAAAGCTCAAAAACCAGTTAACTAAACGTCCTCCAATAAACTTCAGAATAAAAGCATGTACCGTACCCCCCGCGACCCCGAAAGGGACAATTGGTAGAAAATGGATGGATGGATGGATGGAACATGGATTCTATCAAAACAATTAAGAAAATGCCATTTTATAACAAGTAAGATTTGCGTGTGTACAAAAGCATGGTCAAAGCTATTTTCGGTTATGTCGATGTGAGTCACCAATCTAAGTAATCCACGCATCCATCCATTTGTAATAAAATATCTCAAAGGTAATTATCACATTTTTAGAATATAAAAAAAAACAGCTGTGGGATGAAAATTGACCCGGTCCAGACTTTGGACACCCTTAGTTTAATGTATTTTTTCTATTAAGCATCTAACAAGTGAAGGAGTTTCTGTTAATGTGCAGTAGAATGGCTATACAGTGGAACCCACTTTTGGTCCTGTTTATTTTGACAGCCAGTTTTATGTCAACCAACTCATTAAGTCCTGGTCGACCATGTGCCTGCTTAAGTCGACACTACACCATGGTCGACAGCTTTTCTCAACATAAGATTCAAGACCCAAAGAGGTCATTTCTGTGAAAATTGGTCCTTTTATGTTGACATGTGTCGTAGTATTGTCAACAGCAACATAACTACTGTCTAGTTACACAACATGAAACGCGCGAACCGTGACTTCCGGTTCAATACAAAGTAAGCGTCAAAATAAAAGCATCTAAGTATTACCCTGGAGTCTACCACAACAACTTACAAAATGCATCCTTTTGTTTTAGTTTTTTGTACCAGAAGAAAAGTTTGCAAAGATGTACAAAAGCCTTATTGTCATCTTACTCAAAACATGCAACGAAATTACCCCACAGGAGTAAATATTACATGATAATACAGTAGGACCTCAATTTACGTGCTTAATCTGTGACAGAGCTCTTGAAACAAAACACTTGTATCTCAAATAAAATCTGAAATGAATTTAGTTGGTGCTTGGTCCCTCCGAAACAGCACAAGTTTAACATGTAACATGCCTTTTAAAAATAAAAACAAACTTTGAGATAAGAAACATTGGATGAAAACAATACGATAGGATTTGCTTTTAAGAACTACTGTACTGTAGTTTTTGAAGTAATGTAATATAGAGCCTTGGAGAGTGGACTTTTATGGTAATTCCTTCCAGCTGTTTTTCCATCAAACAAACCATCATCAGGTTATACATATTTTCGTGGTTAAATGTATGCTCTTTAAATATTATTTCAACATCCTTGACTGGAATTAGACTCATTCTGCTTCAGTATGGCGCAAACTAGCAGTGATATGCTCTAATTACTTCACCAACTTGGCGACACGCTTGGTTATGTGTTAGATGTTATATTTTCTTAATTCAATGAATATAACCTGCTTCTTTTTCTCTGCACTGTCCTTCACACTCACTTGTGTCTTTACTATGGTTGAAAAAACAAAGTTATGTCCATCTCTAACTACGAACTAATGCCAGCGAGTAAGACCGGTTGTTTTGGGCAGGTATTAAAGGTTTCACTGTGTCATTTCTGATGACAACTTATGGCAGGGATGCTTGTAAGTCACATTTTTTGCTTGCAACTTGAAAAATAACAATGAGCTGAGTGACCGCTCTTGTCTCAAAACACTCCTAAGTATGGGCACTCTTATGTTGAGGTACCACTGTAGAAGAGCAATGTTAATAAACTGCCGTTGGTTCAAACATATTTTTGTGTCTCTGGCGAAAGTAACAAGTAAATATGCAATCAGTGGCTTGTTTCAGTTTCAGGTACATCGACCGCTTATGTTAAAACAGTCCAACAAGACCTAAACGGGTTCCACGCGCTGCATCAATACATGCTGCATTGAAGCCCTTTAATTCATTTCTGGTTATTTGCCAGAAACGTGTTTGTTATGGCTATATAGCCTTTGATTTGTTACATATACAGGGTGAGTCAGTGTCTATGTGACCCATATCAAAATTTACCCCTGTATTTCCTGCTATAATAGATTTAATCTAGCCTTTGACACCACTGAGATACTTGAATAGTATACCAGAAGATGTGAAGACAAATATGACGATATAACACTACTTGCTGTATTTGCATATTGTATTTAATTTTAACATTGGTTTACAAGGAAAGTTTTCACTGTCTCTGCTGAGCAATACGGACAATATAACAATTATTGGGTTTTTTTCTCCAAATAATTTCTAAAATATTGTTATATTGTCATCCTCCTACAATCACTGAATGGGAAAAGAGCCCATGAAATGTCAAATGACTAAACTGCAACATTAAAGATTGATGCCTATTTAAATGGACATTTAAGTTGTTATTTAAACATAAAGAAAATATGTAGTCTACAGATTCTTCACTTTTCTGTGAGTTTGGATAGTTTTGACAGAAAGTCCAACGGCATTAACAGATCCACCAAAACTGGTATCTATCTGATCATTACACAGTAAATGTATTTGGAACATATGCTTTTGGTCAAAATGTCATAACATTTAGAATAATCTACAAAACCAGTGAAGATGGCACGTTGTGTAAATTGTAAATAAAAACAGAATATAATGATTTGCAAGTCCTTTTCAACTTATATTCAATTGAATACACTGCAAAGTCAAGATATTTAATGTTAGAACTGAGAAACTTTTTTTTTTTTAATATAATGGCAGCAACACATTACAAAAAAGTTGGCACATGGGGCATTTTTACCACTGTGTTACATGGCCTTTCCTTGTAACAACACTCACTAAATGTTTGGGAACTGAGGAGACAACTTTTTTTTAGCTTTTCTAGTGGAATTTTTCCCATTCTTGCTTGATGTACAGCTTATGTTGTTCAACAGTCCGGGGTCTCCGTTGTGGTATTTTAGGCTTCATAATGCACTACACATTTTCAATACAAGCTGCTTTTAGACCCAATCATGGCACCCACCTGTTCCCAATTAGCCTGTTCACCTGTGGGATGTTCCAAATTAGTGTTTGATGAGCATTCCTCAACTTTATCAGTCTTTTTTGCCACTTGTGCCAGCTTTTTTGAAACATGTTGCAGGCATCAAATTCCAAATGAGCTAATATTTGCAACAACAACAAAACAGTTTACCAGTTCAAACGTTAAGTATCTTGTCTTTGCAGTCTATTCAATTGAATATAAGTTGAAAAGGATTTGCAAATCATTGTATTCTGTTTTTATTTACGATTTACGCAAAGTGCCAAATTCACTAGTTTTGGGTTTTGTACAAAATTCAGAGAGGCCCTCCATTTTGTATTTCAATCATTTGGATAAGACCCGTTTTTTTATTTTTTATTTTTGTAATTCTGCTAAAAAACACCTTTTCCCCTGACAACTGAAACCATGAACCAATTTATGGATTATCTGTCAATTCGGGGTGGGCGGAGAACGACATTGTTTGTCACACTTGTTATGTCTGAGGGCGCTGTTTCAAATTGTCAACTAGAGGGCGCTGTCTCAAATTGTCCTATCAAAATGTACTAAATTGTGATCAGAATTCACCTACATGTTGAACTTGAGGTGACAAGACTTTTTGCGTTTTGCATGCCAAATTGTAACTATTCAGCTAGTACAGTCGTACACCGCGTTTCAAAGTTTGTGATTTCATCTCAATGACAGATTTTTTGGGGGTCAACAATATTTTGTTTTAAAGCATATTCTACATATTTATGGCCTAAATTAAGCATTTGCAAGGATGAAATAGCTTAGTGAACTAAAATGATCAACACTACAGTTGTATTGGCCATTAAATGAAACCAATACAAGCAGATGTGAAGACAAACAGAGCGTGTTCTTCAGTATCGTGGCCATTGATTGGCTCAGCCTCAGAGACAGCATTACTATATTGGATTCAACGAGTGTAAAGGTGACTAAGGCATTGTTCACAATGCAGGTTGATTAAATTGTTTCTGCCCACATGTAACCTGTATTAGATTTTTTTTTATTTCAATGTGAACAGTGGAATTCCATTTTTTTTTATCCGGCCAATGCCTCTTTCGTATGTGGATATAAATATCCGATGTGACTGCAGTCTGAACAATCGGGTCATCCGACCAATACGTAATCAAAAAGCGATAAGCGTCATAATTGTCAAAATAAACGGTTGCCAAATAAATAATTGACAAATGAGCAGAAAACATGCAAAAATAATGTTTTAGGAACTCACATCAATGTTCCACCAATTCTCTCTCTGACTGCTCATCCTCACGCCCTGTGGAGCAGGCGCTGAAACAAATGTCCCACAAACTGCGAGAGACAAATTTCTTGCCCTCTTCCTTCTTAGTCTTCTACGCGCAATGATGCGGTTCACAAAATGTTGACTTAAATTCCACAAAATTCTTGAAATTGCCAAAAATGCACCACGACTGAGACCTACTGGCTATGAAGTCATGTTTATTTCCGTCAACACTGCAGCATATGTGATGTCATGCAAGCATGCGGATCAGATTGCGTTCACATTACACTTCACATTTTTTCTTAATGTGAACTGCTACATAAAAAGATAGGGGCTGTTTTTTTTATGCATTAGCTGTCCTACTTTGTGAATATTCATATAACACGGTCAGGCCCTGAACTAATTAACCACCATGAACAAGGGTTTACTGTACACAATGGGGTTATAACAGAACTAGCTTTGCCCTTAAAAGATGTAAAGGGAAAGCTATTATTTTTATTAGCTAGCGAACTAGTTCGACACAGTTGTTAGCCTTGATGCTAGCAAAAAATTCTAATTTGGTAGGGTCGTCACATTTTCTTGAAGGAGTTGGCCCCCCGTGACCCCGAAGGGAATAAGCGGTAGAAAATGGATGGATGGATGGAGTTGGTTGTCACCAGTGGCGATTGCTCTAAGACTGCAAGGGAAGCTGAGTTCCCCTAAAATGTCCAAAAATAAGTGATTAAATATATAGTGTTGTGTGTACATGTTACTGACTAAATATGCGCTACAAAGCGCTCTTTTGTTCAGAATCAGCTTCTTATCACTGGTAACGACGCGACTTTCCTCTCTCTCATTCCCGCAGCTTCACAGTGCTTTAAAGGCCTACTGAAACCCACTACTACCGACCACGCAGTCTGATAGTTTATATATCAATGATGAAATCTTAACATTGCAACACATGCCAATACGGCCGGGTTAGATTAGTAAAGTGCATCGCAAAATTCCACAGTATTCTGGACATCTGTGTTGGTGAATCTTTTGCAATTTGTTTAATGAACAATGGAGATAGCAAAGAAGAAAGCTGTAAGTGGGAAGCGGTGTATTAGCGGCCGGCTGCAGCAACACAAACACGTAGCGGCTACGTTGTAGCCGGTGTTTCATTGTTTACATTCCCGAACGATGACAGTCAAGCTTTATTATTGGCCTGTGGAGAACTGGGACAACTGAGACTCTTACCAGGAGGACTTTGAGTTGGATACACATGCTTGCGGAGATGGGACAACAGAGACTCTTACCAGGAGGACTTTGAGTTGGATATGCGCTACCGTGAGTATGCAGCTGCGGCTTCCAAACATTTGATCGATTGCCCGTACGTGCGTGCCGCTATGTGCATGTCACGTACGTAACTTTGGGGAAATATATGTACTGTATGAACTTTGCGAAGGTGAACGGTACTTTGGGCTGTGGTATTGAGTGTGTTGTGCGGGTGTTTGATTTGTATTGGCGGGTTATATGGACGGGAGGGGGGAGGTGTTTGTTATGTGGGATTAATTTGTGGCATATTAAATATAAGCCTGGTTGTGTTGTGGCTAATAGAGTATATATATGTCTTGTGTTTATTTACTGTTTTAGTCATTCCCAGCTGAATATCAGGTCCCACCCGCCTCTCACAGCATCTTCCCTATCTGAATCGCTTCCACTGCCCTCTAGTCCTTCACTCTCACTTTCCTCATCCACAAATCTTTCATTCTCGCTCAAATTAATG
Source organism: Entelurus aequoreus (assembly GCF_033978785.1). Classification (NCBI taxonomy): domain Eukaryota; kingdom Metazoa; phylum Chordata; class Actinopteri; order Syngnathiformes; family Syngnathidae; genus Entelurus; species Entelurus aequoreus. Next base: position 44,665,744 of record NC_084743.1, read on the forward strand.
GGGAAATCGTCCCTTTCTCGGTCCGAATCGCTCTCGCTGCTTGTGGCCATGATTGTAAACAATGTGCAGATGTGAGGAGCTCCACAACCTGTGACGTCAAGCTACTTCCGGTACAGGCAAGGCTTTTTTATCAGCGACCAAAAGTTGCGAACTTTATCGTCGATGTTCTCTACTAAATCCTTTCAGCAAAAATATGGCAATATCGCGAAATGATCAAGTATGACACATAGAATGGATCTGCTATCCCCGTTTAAATAAGAACATCTCATTTCAGTAGGCCTTTAAACAGTTCAGACGCTCGGCGTCCACAGACTTCAATGGGGAAGCATACACTGCTGCGAAACGAGACAAGTCATTGGATAAATGCTGGGCGTTGTCCCGCCCATCGGACGCTGAGCATTTCTGGTGGTCTACGGGGCAGGCTGGCCCGGACGCTCAACTTCTGCATGATGATTGGATGATCTGTCTAAGGCTGATTCCCTCTTTGATTGACAGCGAAATGAGCGAATCGGCAATCTTGTGTTGTAAACTTCTGTGGGAGCATTTTTCAACATTCATTCTGTTGTTCTGAGTTGAACCGGAGACTTTCCAGATCCTCTTAGCGACATTTTCTTTGTTAAAAACGACTAGCGACAAATAGAGCTTCTATTTCTGGTGTTTTTCTGTGTTTGGAGACTGACTTCTTTCACTCTGCAGTTTCTGTCCTTACCGAGCAGCGGGTGCTGTTGAGCCCCTCCACCATCTTAAAGCACTCACAGGCGGACACACGTCACACTAGCCTCGCGCCAGTCCCAGCTAGCGAGCTAGCTAGGTAGCAAGCTGCACATAATGGCAGATAATTTTAATGTTTTTTTTGGTTGTTTTTTTATTGAACAACAAACATACATTTGTGTGTACAAACTATTGTCATTAGTGCCAACGATTGGAGCTACATCTGCAGATGTAGATTGATTGATTGATTGAAACTTTTATTAGTAGATTGCACAGTGCAGTACATATTCCGTACAATTGACCACTTAATGGTAACACCCGAATAAGTTTTTCAACTTGTTTAAGTCGGGGTCCACGTTAATCAATTCATGGTACAAATATATACTATCAGCATAATACAGTCATCACACAAGTTAATCATCAGAGTATATACATTGAATTATTTACATTATTTACAATCCGGGGGGTGGGATGTGGATGGGGTTGGGGTGGGAGGGTTAGGTTTGGTTGATATCAGCACTTCAGTTATCAACAATTATATCATCTGAGAAATGGACATTGAAACAGTGTAGGTCTGACTTCGTAAGATATGTACAGCGAGCAGTGAACATAGTGAGCTCAGAAAGCATGAGAACAAGTATATACATTTGATTATTTACAATCCGGGGAGGTAGGATGTGGTGGGGGGAGGGTGTTGAACAACAACTAGGGTTGTAGTTGCCTGGAGGTGTTCTTTTAGTGCGGTTTTGAAGGAGGGTAGAGATGCACTTTCTTTTACACCTGTTGGGAGTGCATTCCATATTGATGTGGCATAGATGGAGAATGAGTTAAGACCTTTGTTAGATCGGAATCTGGGTTTAACGTGGTTTGTGGAGCTCCCCCTGGTGTTGTGCTTATGGTGGTCATTTACGTTATGGAAGTAGTTTGACATGTACTTCGGTATCAGGGAGGTGTAGCGAACTTTATAGACTAGGCTCAGTGCAAGTTGTTTTACTCTGTCCTCCACCCTGAGCCAGCCCACTTTGGAGAGGTGGAGGAGTGAGGTGTGATCTGGGGTGGAGGTCTGGAGAGGAGCTTCTCCTGTTTAAAGCGGCTCAATCCAAAAACATGCACCTGGGGATAGGTTGATTGGCAACACCAAATGGTCCAGAGTGTGTGAATGTGAGTGGGAATTTTGTCTGTCTATCTGTGTTGGCCCTGAGATGAGGTGGCGACTTGTCCAGTGTACCCCGCCTTCCGCCCGAATGCAGCTGAAATAGGCTTCAGCCCCCCCCCCCCCCCCCCCCCCCCCCCCCCGTAACTCCGAAAGGGACAAGCGATAGAAAATGGATGATGGATGGAAGTCTTACACCCGCAACACCATGGGCCAAGGCCGTTTAAGCAGCCTAGCTCTGCTGGCCATTGAGAGGACACTTGTCAAATCCTGGAAAAGACACCTTCTTGGTACGACAGGGTCACAGGTCACTTTCTTAAAAAGGAACGGAGGGTAGAATTTACGTATAAATAAACCAACACATTTTATGATGTAGGCCGAAATTGAGCTTCCCCTCTTTGAGAGACCAGCATCCGCTATGAGGGGCCGTTAGGGACATTATTCAGAATTACCTCTTACATACACTACTGAAATGCTCTCACATAAACAACTGAAATCTTTTTCTTTTATACATGTGAATGATCGAGGGTTAGTTCTTTGTTTCTTTAGGTGGGTTTATTGTAGGCAGTTTTCATGAACGTCCACTCAGTGCGGCAACATCACACAACAACAACAGACACGTTTTTGTCCTACCGTAAAGCAAGTCGTCTGCCGTAAACATCAATGTTGTGACACTCTCAAACAGGGCAACACTGCCATCTAGTGTACATGCATATGTGACATCTCCCTTCTTTTCAAGTTATATCAAATAACTGCAAAGTGTATCTTAACAGGTAATAATAGCTCAATTGAAATGAACAATATTACAATTGTGATGCCACATCATTGTCTAATACTTTCAAACCGCAAGTGGGCTATGTAACAGTAAATTCAAATCTGTAAAAATAGGTCTTAGTTGCAAATAACTCAAAGTGTACTTCCTTTGTCGCAATAAAAATGGAAGCAATTACTCTTATCAAAATGTACAGAAGCTACATAACTGTTACACAAATGTTCCGTAAACATAACTCAATGTGCATTCTCAAAGTAAACAGATGATTGTGTCATCTCTCTTCTTCTTCTTCCCCCCCAAAGGCCATAGGTGTTTTTGTTTTTTTTTCCACCCCATTGTCCAATGTGAAACACCCAAAACACTTCCCTACAAGTCCAGTTTAGCGGCTGGCTTACTGACACGGCCAGACCTGGTCAAAACATGTCCTGCTGTTTGTGTTGGGGTTGTCAGCTCACTTGGATTGGGGCAGCTATCCTCCGTAACGGTGGCACACAGTGATTGAGAAATCATCCCACCACTCTCATTGGTGTGCACAGGTGGGGTAGTCTTTTCCGGCTCGGGGATTGGTTGTGCCCGAAGATGAAGTCTGTTACGCCGCAGCACTGCTCCTCCCTGTGTATTGACGATATAAGATCTCGGAGTAATACTTTCTTTTGAGACAACTGCTGGCGTCTTCCAAGATTTTTCGTTGTCCAGCTTGATGTATACATTATCTCCCTTCTGTAGAGCAGGAAGATGTCTGGCACCATGACGGCGATTGTAATAGAAGGCTTGTTTAGTCTTCTCTTTAGCATCCTTTTGCTTGACAGTCTTTCTGTTGGGCCATTTAGGTTGCAGATTTTTCTCGAGCGTAGGGAGAGTTGTTCGGATCTTCCTCCCCATCAGCAGTTCTGCTGGGCTAACTCCTGTGGTAGTGCAGGGAGTCGAACGATAGCACATGAGAGCTATCAGTGGATCGTCCTGTCGGAGGATTCTCTTTGCTGTCTGCACTGCTCTTTCTGCATGTCCGTTTCCTTGAGGGTGGTGAGGACTAGACGTAATGTGTCTGAAGTCCAGTTGTCGCGCCACCTCCTGGAATTCCGCACTGGAAAATTGAGGTCCGTTGTCACTCACCACCTCGTCCGGGATACCAAACCTAGCGAAGGTTGCTTTCAGTCTCTGAATAACCTGAGCGCTGGTTGTTGATGGTAGATGCAGGATTTCCAGGTACCGTGAATAGTAATCAGATATCACCAGATAATCGTGCTTGTTGTGTTCGCAAAGGTCAAGAGCTATTTGTTTCCATGGACGGTCTGGCAGGGGTGTGGAGATGAGTGGCTCCTTCTGCTGAGCTCGCTTCTGCTCCTGACAGGTCCTGCACGACTCTACAATGTTCTTAAGTCCTACAGAGAGTCCTGGCCACCAAACCGATGTTTTGGCCCTTTCTCTGCACTTTGTGAGCCCTTGATGTCCATCGTGTATTTTCTGCAAAATATCTGCTCTTAATAACTTTGGAATAACAATTCTGTTTCCTCGTGTGACCAAGGCATCAGCTTCTGATAGTTCATTTTTCACTTTTAGAAAGTCTCTGGCACACGGTGGGACATTAGCAATGTGTTCTGGCCATCCTGACCTGATTAGTTTGATGACAGCCTGCAGCTGGCTGTCGGCCATTGTTGCTGTCCTGATGCTCTCCATTCTGGTTGGAGACGCTGGGATGCCCTGCATCACTGTGGCTACGTAGCACGCCACATCATCCTGAGTGTCAGTCTCTCCTTTTGTGTGCGTTTGTGGGCTACGAGACAGGGCATCTGCAACTACAAGAGTTTTTCCCTGGCACATATTCTGCTACCGGTTTGTACCTCAGGAGTCTCATCAGTAACCGCTGACATCTTAAGGGAACATTGTCCAGACTTCTATTGTTGACAAGCGGTACTAATGGTTTGTGATCGGTCTCAAGCCTGAACTGATCCAAGCCGCAAACGTACTTGTCAAATTTTTCACAGGCCCATACACCAGCCAGACACTCTTTCTCGATCTGGGCGTAACGTGTTTCGGCTTCAGTGAGACGTCTGGAGCAGTAAGCTACTGGCTTCCACTCCTCTCCATGGAGTTGGAGCAATACGCCCCCCAGGCCATAACTACTGGCGTCGGCAGACACAGCTGTGGGCTTAGCAACATCGTAGAAGGAAAGAACCGGTGCTGTGGTCAGCATCTCCTTAATGTTCTCAAATGCTGCCTGCTGTGTGTGGCTCCAGGTCCAGATGTTCCTGCTTTTCAAAAGCTCATATAATGGTTGACCTATTGTAGATAGGCTAGGAACATACCTCCCCAGGTAGTTCACCATGCCCAGAACTCTTTTAAGCTCCTGGACATTTCTTGGTGGGGCCAGCTGTCGAATGGCCTCAACTTTGTCAGGGTCGGGTCTGACCCCTGACTGATCGATGAGGTGTCCCAAAAAACGTAGTTGGCTTTGTCTGAGGGAGCATTTGTCTTTATTGAGCTTCAAGCCTGCTGATTCAACACATTGAAGTACCTTTTCAAGTCTAATGTCATGCTGTTCCATCGAGGTCCCATAGACCAGGATGTCGTCCATAAAAACCTCAACAACTTCCAGCCCTTGCAGCGTCTCCAGCATTTTTCGCTGGAAGATTTCCGGTGCGCTGGTGATCCCGAATGGTAATCTCTTAAAACAGTATCTGCCAAACGGTGTAATAAAAGTTGTTAGCTTGCAGCTGTCTGAGTGCAGCGGGATCTGCCAGAACCCACTCGCAGCATCAAGAGAGGAGAACACCGTTGCTCCACTGAGCTTGGCCGTGATCTCATCCGAGGTAGGTAAAATATAACGCTCTCTTTTGACTGAATCGTTAAGCCGTTTCAAGTCCACACATATCCTGGCTTTGCCAGTGTTCTTCTTCAGAACAGGTACCATTGGTGCACACCATTCAGTTGGCTGTGTTACTGGCTCTATGATGCCGTTATACTCCATCCTGTGTATTTCATCTTTGACTTTTTGTAATATTGGGAAGGGCACACGTCGTGCGGAATGAACAGCATACGGTTGGGCACCATCTTTCAGCTGTATTCTAACTGGTTCAGTGTTTAGTGTGCCATGCTCACCGTAAGCTTGCTGATGTCCTGTGGTGGTGTGTGTCACTTCGTCGACTCGTCGCACCAAGTTCATTCTTACTGAAAGGGACCGGCTGAGTAGATTGTTGACACTACTGCCGCGCACCACGTATGCTTTAAAGGGGTAATCCTTCCCTTTGTAGCTAACTGTTGCTTTAAATCGGCCCAGACACAACAGTTCACCTCCTGGGCTGTCCAGAGGAATGTCAGCAGGTTCCAGTGCTCTCAGTGGGGTGAGTGTGTGAAACGCATCCTCACTTAATACACTGACATCAGCTCCTGTGTCAATTTTAAATTCGATTGGGATAGAATCCACCTGTAGTTGAACAGTCCACTGTTCTTTCTCATCTCCACTGCACACTGAACCTAAGAAATAGGATGTTTGTTCAACATGGCCAGTTTCTGTGACTTCATTCACTGACTTGTTGCTGTTGCGACACAATCTGGCCCAATGTCCGATTTTATGGCAGTTGTGGCAAGTAGCTTTTCTTGCAGGGCATTTTCCCTCTCTGCCATGCTCAGCTTTCCCGCATTTTCCACATTTATTTTCATTCCCCCATTTTCTGTCTTTTGTCTTGCCTTGTTGTTGTTTCCAATGATGTTGTTGTTTGTAACGCACCTCCTGTACTGATCCCATCTTGTCTCCCTGCAGGTTTACCTGTGCCGCAACCTCCTCTGACTGCCTGACGGTCTGTATTGTCAGTGCGAGCGTTAGGTCCGCCATTAGCTGTAGCCTGCGTGAGAGCTCCTTGTCAATTATCCCGACAACAATACGGTCGCGGATATTTTCATCCCGGCAGGCACCGAACTCACAGTGCTCTGACAGATCGTACAGGGATCTGATAAAACACTCTGCCTTCTCCCCAGGCCGCTGGACACGCTGGTGAAAACATGCTCTCTCATGGATAATATTCCTCCTCGGGAAAAAATACTCGTCGAACTTTTTCACCACGCGGTCAAAGTTGTTTCTATGTCCGTCTTCGGCAAAGGTGAACGATTTATATATATTTTCTGCTTCGTTGCCCATTGCATAAATCAGGCAGCTCACCTGCACGTCACCATCCTCATTGTTGAGTTTCGTTGCGAGTCTGTATCGCTCAAAGCGCTGTCTCCAGTCGAGCCATTCCGTCGGCTTGTCAAAGGCAAAACTCGCTGGGGGATTAAACTTCGCCATGTCGTCTATTTCCATCTTAAATTGAACTTCGTGACTCACGGACCACTTCTGACACCATGTGAATGATCGAGGGTTAGTTCTTTGTTTCTTTAGGTGGGTTTATTGTAGGCAGTTTTCATGAACGTCCACTCAGTGCGGCAACATCACACAACAACAACAGACACGTTTTTGTCCTACCGTAAAGCAAGTCGTCTGCCGTAAACATCAATGTTGTGACACTCTCAAACAGGGCAACACTGCCATCTAGTGTACATGCATATGTGACAATACACACTACTGAAACACTCTTATAAACACTACTGAAATGCTCTTACATACACTACTGAAATGCTCTCACATAAACAACTGAAATGTTTTTCTCTCACACACCCTACTGAAACACTCTTATAAACACTACTGAAATGCTCTTACATACACTACTGAAACACTCGTATAAACACTACTGAAACACTCTTATAAACACTACTGAAATGCTCTTATAAACACTACTGAAATGCTCTTACATACACTACTGAAATGCTCTTACATACACTACTGAAACACTCTTATAAACACTACTGAAACACTCTTACATACACTACTGAAATGCTCTTATAAACACTACTAAAACACTCTTATAAACACTACTGAAATGCTCTTACATACACTACTGAAACACTCTTATAAACACTACTGAAATGTTTTTGTCTCACGCACACACACCTGGAATTATTTTTCACTAGTATGTATAAACGGATTTCACCTGTGTGTGTGTGTACTTTTTACACGTGCGTGTGAGAGACAACAATTTCAGTAGTATGTATGCAAAGATTTCAGTTATGTGTATGAGCGCATCTTACCATTGTGTATACGAGCATGTCACCACTATGTGTAAGAGCATCTTACTAGTGTGTGTGAGAGATGTTGCATTCCGGTTCCGGTTACGAATAATCCCCGCCCCTTTTCAGACAAGTTTTTATTTGTTTTATTTTTTTTAAAGCCAAGTTGTGGACAAAATGTCTGCCGACAAGTAGCTTAACCGAGGCGGGAGCTCCACTTCATAATTTGAGGGCTTCAGCGGAGAATATAAGAACACTTTCAATGCAACAAGGGTCGGGCTGCCGCCATGGGTCTCCCCCGCAGGACGCGGCACCTGAGCGGCCACACAGCGGTGCCTTTCTACTCCCGACAGCCAAGCAGCCTGGAGCAAATGTTACCTTGCCAGTTTGCACCGCACACATGCAACGTTTCACCTCATGGACATTGGGGCAAGAGGAGGAAAAGGTAATTACACATTATTTATTTCTAAATGATTGTTGAATCCCACGAAATGTAAGACAACATGGCATTGTATACAATGCCATGTTGTCTTACATTTGTCTTACATTGTAGCTCACTATAGTGAGCTACAATGGTAACATGTCCAAATGTGAGTCACGTCAGTAGCTGATCAAATACTAATGATAATGGATTACATTTATTTAGCGCTTTTCTATCAACTAGATAAGGGTTCCACAAACTACGGCCCGCGGGCCGGTTTTGGCCCGCTAAAGTCCAACATCCGGCCCGCTGGAATTTTTTAAAATTTTGTATTATTTTTTTTCAATCTGTCTTTTCTAATCCATTTTTTGGTGTCCCCTAGCCGCTCAGGCAAATCATATTGTCTAAAAATGCATTCTCCCGTATGACTTATATTGTCTTAAGCTGTTTTAATGTGATCTGATTGTTACATTCTTATTTCAGAGTCACCACACAACTGCATGACCATTTCAACAAGGACGGAATAAACAACCTCTGGATTCATGGAACTTCTCTGCACACAAATATATTAATTAGAATATTCAATAAATTTCACATAGAAACATTGTGAATATTATTTTCAACAGTGTGTTGAAAACAACCCTTTTTGGTTCAGAAAGGTTCCTTATGTCTTATTATTCATATACTTTCAATACTTGTGTAATACGGTGTGTAATTCCAGACATAGATGTAAACATTAATGAGACAACAATGAACATTTTTCAACAAGTGAACCCACTTGAAAATGATGGCAACTATGCAATAGACATTTTCACTTCAATTCTGCACTTAATTCAGTGAACAATATAGGATATATAAGGTTTGTTAAAATGTTTTCTTCACTTGTGCAGTGTATTCTGCTAATTAACATTTTATTTAAACATTTTGTAAAAAATAAATAAATAAGGAACCTGTTATACAGACCTGTATGAAGTTGCCCACTTTATTATTGCAAATATCAAAATAACACTTTAGTGCCCCTCCCGAAAATCTCCCAGGGCAACCATTCTACCGAATTTCTCCCGATTTTCACCCGGACAACAATATTAAGGGCCTGCCGTCATAGCACTGCCTTTAGCGTCCTCTACAACCTGTCGACGCGTCCGCTTTTCCACCATACAAACAGCGTACCGGCCCAGACACATGTAGTACCATATTTTTCGGATTATAAATTGCAGTTTTTTTCATAGTTTGGCCGGGGGTGCGACTTATACTCAGGAGCAACTTATGTGTGAAATGATTAACACATTAGCGTAAAATATCAAATAATATTATTTATGTCATTCACGTAAGAGACTAGACTTATAAGATTTCATGGGATTTAGTGATTAGGAGTGACAGATTGTTTGGTAAACGTATAGCATGTTCTATGTGTTATAGTTATTTGAATGATTCTTACCATAATATGTTACGTTAACATACCAGGCACCTTCTCAGTTGGTTATTTATGCCTCATATAACGTACACTTATTCAGCCTGTTGTTCACTATTCTTTAGACATTTTAAATTGCCTTTCAAATGTCTATTCTTGGTGTTGGCTTTTATCAAATATATTTCCCCCAAAAATGCGACTTATACTCCAGTGCGACTTATATATGTTTTTTTTCCTTCTTTATTAGGCATTTTCGGCCGGTGCGACTTATACTCCGAAAAATACGGTAGTCCTGGGTTCAGTCCCGGGCTCGGGATCTTTTCTGTGTGGAGTTTGCATGTTCTCCCCGTGACTGCATGGGTTCCCTCCAGGTACTGCGGCTGCCTCCCACCTCCAAAGACATGCACCTGGGGATAAGTCCTGCCTAAGTCGGTCCTGCTAGACACCAACATCTATTTAATAATACCACCTTAACATTTGACAACCAAACAATTAAACAAGGAGACTCGGTAAAGAATCTGGGTATTATCTTCGACCCAACTCTCTCGTTTGAGTCACACATTAAGAGTGTTACTAAAACGGCCTTCTTTCATCTCCGTAATATCGCTAAAATTCGTTCCATCTTGTCCACTAGCGACGCTGAGATCATTATTCATGCGTTCGTTACATCTCGTCTCGATTACTGTAACGTTTTATTTTCGGGCCTCCCTATGTCTAGCATTAAAAGATTACAGTTGGTACAAAATGCGGCTGCAAGGCTTCTGACAAAAACAAGAAAGTTTGATCATATTACGCCTATAGTGGCTCACTTGCACTGGCTTCCTGTGCACTTAAGATGCGACTTTAAGGTTTTACTACTTGCGTATAAAATATTACACGGTTTAGCTCCAGCCTATCTCGCCGATTGTATTGTACCATATGTCCCGACAAGAAATCTGCGTTCAAAGAACTCCGGCTTATTAGTGATTCCCAGAGCCAAAAAAAAGTCTGCGGGCTATAGAGCGTTTTCTATTCGGGCTCCAGTACTCTGGAATGCCCTCCCGGTAACAGTTAGAGATGCTACCTCAGTAGAAGCATTTAAGTCCCATCTTAAAACTCATTTGTATAATCTAGCCTTTAAATAGACCCCCCCTTTTTTAGACCAGTTGATCTGCCGTTTCTTTTCTTCTCTCCTCTTCTCCCCTGTCCCTTGCGAGGGGGAGTTGCATAGGTCCGGTGGCCATGGATGAAGTGCTGGCTGTCCAGAGCCGGGACCCCGGGTGGACCACTAGCCTGTGCATCGGTTGGGGACATCTCTGCGCTGCTGACCCGTCTCCGCTCGGGATGGTTTCCTGTTGGCCCCGCTGTGGACTGGACTCCCGCTGATGTGTTGGATCCACTGTGGACTGGACTTTCACAATGTTATGTCAGACCCACTCGACATCCGTTGCTTTCGGTCTCCCCTAGAGGGGGGGGGGGGGTTACCCACATATGCGGTCCTCTCCAAGGTTTCTCATAGTCATTCACCGACGTCCCACTGGGGTGAGTTTTTCCTTGCCCGTATGTGGGCTCTGTACCGAGGATGTCGTTGTGGCTTGTACAGCCCTTTGAGACACTTGTGATTTAGGGCTATATAAATAAACATTGATTGATTGATTGATTGATAAGCTCCTCCCACCTCCAAAGACATGCACCTGGAGATAGGTTGATTGGCAACACTAAATTGGCCCTAGTGTGTGAATGTGAATGTAAATGTTGTCTATCTGTGTTGGCCCTGTGATGAGCAGGGGCGCCGCTAGGGATTTTGGGCCCCATGAAAAGAATCTTTACAGGGGCCCCTGTATTATAATTTCATCATCATTAGGGGCCTCTCTGGGCCCCCCTCCATCATGGGCCCCTAGAATCCGTCTCCTTTACCCCCCCTTTTCGGCGCCCCTGGTGATGAGGTGGCGACTTGAACAGGGTGTACCCTGCCTTCTGCCAGAATGCAGCTGAGATAGGCTCGAGCACCTCCCGCGACCCCAAAAAAGGGACAAGCGATAGAAAATGGATGGATGTTTACACTTATTTTGACGGCACATTTTATATTCTTGCCAAACTGTCTTTTAACATATACTTGTTTGGACAGCTAAAATGTAAACAAATAAGCTGAACATATGCCTTGTATGACACCTGGCTTAAGTTTATCGCACAAACCCCTTACCATTGCAAATATTAAAACAACACTGCCATTGGTTTGTGCTGTAAAAAAAAAAAAAGTGTTTGTGTTGTTAAGTTTGTTGTTATTCCAAAATAGATTTTCTGACTGGTGATGTCATCCAGCCCCCCCACCGCCTCAAAATCTTCCCAAACTTGTCCCAATTTGTGCTGAATATTTTTTGGGTCCAAAATTATTGTTTAAGCTAATGTGTTAATATTTACACCTAGCCCCTAACCTAAATACAATAATCATAAGACAAAAACATTGTGTATCACAAACGTTTGGGGAGATTTTGACAAAGTGTGTGTGATTTTGGGGCTGGATGACATTACTAGTCAGAACATGTATTTTAAAATAACTTAAAAACCTCAACGGTAGAAACATAAATGTTCACAGCACAAACGTATTGCAGTGTTATTTTGATATTTGCAATAATAAAGTGGGCAACTTCATACAGGTCTGTATAACAGGTTCCTTATTTATTTTATTTTTTTACAAAATGTTTAAATAAAATGTTAATTAGCAGAATACACTGCACAAGTGAAGAAAACATTTTAACAAACCTTATATATCCTATATTGTTCACTGAATTAAGTGCAGAATTGAAGTGAAAATGTCTATTCCATAGTTGCCATCATTTTCAAGTGGGTTCACTTGTTAAAAAAAATGTTCATTGTTGTCTCATTAATGTTTACATCTATGTCTGGAATTACACACCGACAAGTATTGAAAGTATATGAATAATAAGACATAAGGAACCTTTCTGAACCAAAAAGGGTTGTTTTCAACACACTGTTGAAAATAATATTCACAATGTTTCTATGTGAAATTTATTGAATATTCCAACTAATATATTTGTGTGCAGAGAAGTTCCATGAATCCAGAGGTTGTTTATTCCGTCCTTGTTGAAATGGTCATGCAGCTGTGTGGTGACTCTGAAATAAGAATGTAACAATCAGATCACATTAAAACAGCTTAAGACAATATAAGTCATACGGGAGAATGCATTTTTAGACAATATGATTTGCCTGAGCGGCTAGGGAACACCAAAAAATGGATTAGAAAAGACAGATTGAAAAAAAATAATACAAAATTTTAAAAAATTCCAGCGGGCCGGATGTTGGACTTTAGCGGGCCAAAACCGGCCCGTGGGCCGTAGTTTGTGGAACCCTTATCTAGTCGATAGAAAAGCGCTAAATAAATGTAATCCATTATCATTAGTATTTGATCAGCTACTGACGTGACTCACATTTGGACATGTTACCATTGTAGCTCACTACAATGCCATGTTGTCTTACATTTCGTGGGATTCAACAATCATTTCGAAATAAATAATGTCTAATTACCTTTTCCTCCTCTTGCCCCAATGTCCATGAGGTGAAACGTTGCATGTGTGCGGTGCAAACTGGCAAGGTAACATTTGCTCCAGGCGGCTTGGCTGTCGGGAGGAGAAAGGCACCGCTGTGTGGCCGCTCAGGTGCCGCGTCCTGCGGGGGAGACCCATGGCGGCAGCCCGACCCTTGTTGCATTGAAAGTGTTCTTATATTCTCCGCTGAAGCCCTCAAATTATGAAGTGGAGCTCCCGCCTCGGTTAAGCTACTTGTCGGCATACATTTTGTCCACAACTTGGCTTTAAAAAAAAAAAAAAAAACATTAAAACTTGTCTGAAAAGGGGCGGGGATTATTCGTAACCGGAACCGGAATGCAACATCTCTCACACACACTAGTAAGATGCTCTTACACATAGTGGTGACATGCTCGTATACACAATGGTAAGATGCGCTCATACACATAACTGAAATCTTTGCATACATACTACTGAAATTGTTGTCTCTCACACGCACGTGTAAAAAGTACACACACACACAGGTGAAATCCGTTTATACATACTAGTGAAAAATAATTCCAGGTGTGTGTGCGTGAGACAAAAACATTTCAGTAGTGTTTATAAGAGTGTTTCAGTAGTGTATGTAAGAGCATTTCAGTAGTGTTTATAAGAGTGTTTTAGTAGTGTTTATAAGAGCATTTCAGTAGTGTATGTAAGAGCATTTCAGTAGTGTTTATAAGAGTGTTTTAGTAGTGTTTATAAGAGCATTTCAGTAGTGTATGTAAGAGTGTTTCAGTAGTGTTTATAAGAGTGTTTCAGTAGTGCTTATAAGAGTGTTTCAGTAGTGTTTATAAGAGTGTTTTAGTAGTGTATGTAAGAGCATTTCAGTAGTGTTTATGAGAGCATTTCAGTATTGTATGTAAGAGTATTTCAGTAGTGTATGTAAGAGCATTTCAGTAGTGTTTATAAGAGCATTTCAGTAGTGTATGTAAGAGTGTTTCAGTAGTGTTTCTAAGAGCATTTCAGTAGTGTATGTAAGATCATTTCAGTAGTGTTTATAAGAGCATTTCAGTAGTGTATGTAAGAGTATTTCAGTAGTGTATGTAAGAGCATTTAGTAGTGTTTATAAGAGCATTTCAGTAGTGTATGTAAGAGTATTTCAGTAGTGTATGTAAGAGCATTTAGTAGTGTTTATAAGAGCATTTCAGTAGTGTATGTAAGAGTATTTCAGTAGTGTATGTAAGAGCATTTCAGTAGTGTTTATAAGAGTGTTTAAGTAGTGTGTATAAAAGAAAAAGATTTCAGTTGTTTATGTGAGAGCATTTCAGTAGTGTATGTAAGAGGTAATCCGCCATTGGTTGTCACATATACATACTGTATATCACATGTAAAGTAGGCTGACCTAAACATGTGGGTTGTTTGTTCGCGGCACTTGCGCATTTTATGTTATGATGCATTATGTTATGTATTTGTCAACTTTTCAGTACAATTAGAAATTCAAAATGTGTTCCGCTTTGCCTTTTTCTTTTTTTTCTTTTTTAAATAACATTGTGACAACCATCCCCTACTGCACATTTTTGGTGTTGATCTGATAAAGTAATTAAAAGACCAATGTTGTTGATACTGAAATGAACAACATAACCAAAAAAAATATTTTTGTGAAAATAAAAAGCACTAAATTGAACCAATTATGCAATAGCGACTTCATACTACTGACGCTACCCTTGGTAATGACAATATCGACATTTGGATCGATCATTCATGGATATGGAGGGATTGAACAATTTCCGGAATCTGACTAATTCAGTGCATGCAAGCGGAGTGTGAAAACGTCATTCACACGCTAATTCATTTAAGTCGTGACATTTAACCGGCCATGTTTCTCCCATCCATCCATGTTCCTAATACATCTGTAAAGACGTGGACTCGAATAATCATTGCCGATGAACAGTCGCCATCTTTCCTTGGAGCCGAGAATGCAGCATTTATCTTACGTGAATGCAATATGTGATGTTTACGTTCATCGCCGTGGCAACGCGTTCGGGGGGCGGGACGTCGTGACGTCCTTGGTGAAGCGTCGACCAATCAAAATGGAGCCCTGCTGCCGGACTGACGTCACTGTTAAAGAGAAACGCACCGTTACTTGGTTGCTGAAACTCCGGTACTGCATCGAAGAAACGAGAGAATACGCCAGCGTCGACCCGACTGTTGGTTAATGTCAAACACTGACGACCACAGCAACTTGTGTGAAGGCGAAGGAAGCACAAGAAGCCCGCAAACACTCGACTTTTGGGGGCGTTTCGCTGCTTTATCGGATCTCCCGCTGCTGGGTAAGTGAACACGGTCACTATCACACTAAAAGGAGGCGTTCAAGTCCTCAAAACCATGGAGACATTGGAATTACGGTTCTGTTTTGTTGTTGCTTTAAAAGCTAACAATAAACTATTGTAATGACAGAAAGAGTATAAAAGTGGTAACATTTGCTAAATAAACGGGCTATAGCTGTATAGCTACTGTTTCTTTCGTTTTTGGGTTTTTTTACCCCCGGAGATGTCGCTTACTTTTCTATACGCTAGCTGTAGCATATGTGACTTCTTGGAAGACCCTTTTTAATACATCGTGAATAAATATGGCATTTGAATTAGTTGTTAACATTTTGTGCCTTTAGTGGTGAATTACTCTTTTGACCACCCTCCAGTGCCTTCGCCTTGCTGCTATTATCTGAGTCTGACTGGTTCTCTGAGCGAGCTAGTGATGGGAAGTTGCTGAAAATCGACTCTTTTGGCCCGACTCAATAATGAGAATCAATTATTTCGGCTCTTCATTTAGTGTGTGTTTAACTTAGCAAACATCAATGGTTTGCCTCTTTTTGTGTATAATGTGTTCTGTTACAAAAGCCGTTTTGCTTTTGTTGAATTTTTAATCCAACTTTAATTTTTTGCGACAATTACGTTTTGTGTTTTTTTTTCAATTAAACACAGCAAACTACCAAAAATGTAACCAAAGTCAGTATCGATTTCTCCCGAGCATACCTGCAGTATTCTTGAGAAGATTCTCCTTGAAGAAACAGATGCTGCGTCTTCTACTTTAGCATAATGGTTTTCATTGAGGGCCACATTGCAGTTATGGCTACTCTCAGAGGGCCTCTTGTAACAGTCAATATATGTTTATATTAATGTGTAAGGATTCGCCTAATGATAATACATAATTACCCATGCATTTGATGATTATATTTTTTTAGATTCACTGTAAAAAAATCTTTTGATTTTTACAATGAAAACTGACAGCTCGGTCACCAAAATTTGACTGTAAAACTTGTAGTTGACAACATTTCAGTGCAATGAAACTTTCAAATTGTGTTCCGGCTTGCCTTCTTTTTTTTTTTGCCAGATCTGGCCCCGGGCCTTGAGTTTGACATCTCTGGGTTAAGGGTAGGCAGATCGATGCGGTTATTGATATTATCGATACGAAAAATCATATCAGTTCTCTTCTATGTTTATTGTCACATATACCTGTCTTTCTGTTGTGTTGTTCACATTGTTGAATTCAATCCATCCATCTTCTTCCGCTTATCCGAGGTCGGGTCGCGGGGGCAGCAGCCTAAGCAGGGAAGCCCAGACTTCCCTCTCTCCAGCCACTTCGTCCAGCTCCTGCTGGGGGATCCCGAGGAGTTCCCAGGCCAGCCGGGAGACATAGTCTTCCCAAGGTGTCCTGGTACTTCCCCGTGGTCTCCTACCGGTCGGACGTGACCTAAACACCTCCCTAGGGAGGCGTTCGGGTGGCATCCTAACCAGAGGCCCGAACCACCTCATCTGGCTCCTCTCGATGTGGAGGAGCAGCGGCTTTACTTTGAGCTCCTCCCGGATGGCAGAGCTTCTCACCCTATCTCTAAGGGAGAGCCCCGCCACCAGGCAGAGGAAACTCATTTCGGCCGCTTGTACCCGTGATCTTGTCCTTTCGGTCATAACCCAAAGCTCATGACCATAAGTGAGGATGGGAACGTAGATCGATCGGTAAACTGAGAGCTTTGCCTTCCAGCTCAGCTCCTTCTTCACCACAACGGATCGATACAGCGTCCGCATTACTGAACACGCCGCACCGATCCGCCTGTCGATCTCACGATCCACTCTTCCCTCACTCGTGAACAAGACTACGAGGTACTTAAACTCCTCCACTTGGGGCAAGATCTCCTCCCCAACCCGGAGACGGCACTCCACCCTTTTCCGGGCGAGAACCATGGACTCGGACTTGGAGGTGCTGATTCTCATCCCAATCGCTTCACACTCGGCTGCGAACTGACCCAGTGAGAGCTGAAGATCCTGGCCAGATGAAGCCATCAGGACCACATCATCTGCAAAAAGCAGAGACCTCATCCTGCAGCCACCAAACCGTATCCCCTCAACGCCCCGACTGCGCATATTGCTGAATTGTTAATATTAATATATTATAGCCAAAATAGGGTAGGTTGGCGCCCGAGAGAAGAATCCCCACCTCCCCCCCTGACATTAGGGCTGGGCCGATAAACGATATCAATATGTATGGTGCTAGACACATAGTCTATATCAGAGGTCACCAACCTTTTTGAAACCAAGAGCTACTTTTTGGGTACTGATTAATGCGAAGGGCTACCAGTTTGATACACACTTAAATAAATTGCCAGAAATAGCCAATTTGCTCAATTTACCTTTAAAGGCCTACTGAAAGCCACTACTACCGACCACGCAGTCTGATAGTTTATATATCAATGATGAAATCTTAACATTGCAACACATGCCAATACGGCCGGGTTAACTTATAAAGTGACATTTAAAACTTCCCGGGAAATATCCGGCTGAAACATCGCGGTATGATGACGTATGCGCGTGACGAAGTCCGAGTAACGGAAGTTATGGTACCCCGTAGAATCCTATACAAAAAGCTCTGTTTTCATTTCATAATTCCACAGTATTCTGGACACCTTTTGCAATTTTTTTAATGAACAATGAAGGCTGCAAAGAAGACAGTTGTAGGTGGGATCAGTGTATTAGCAGCGGACTACAGCAACACAACCAGGAGGACTTTGTTGGAGCGCTAGCCGCGCTAGCCGCGCTAGCCTCCGACCTCACCTTGACTTCCTACGTCTCCGAGCCGCCAAACGCATCGGGTGAAGTCCTTCGTCCTTCTGCCGATCGCTGGAACGCAGGTGAGCACGGGTGTTGATGAGCAAATGAGGGCTGGCTGACGTAGGTGGAGAGCTAATGTTTTTAGCATAGCTCTGTGCAGTCCGGTTGCTAAGTTAGCTTCAATGGCGTCGTTAGCACAGCATTGTTAACCTTCGCCAGCCTGGAAAGCATTAACCGTGTATTTACATGTCCACGGTTTAATAGTATTGTTGATTTTCTATCTATCCTTCCAGTCAGGGGTTTATTTCTTTTGTTTCTATATGCAGTTAAAGCAAGATGCTATCACGTTAGCTCGTAGCTAAAGCATTTCGCCGATGTATTGTCGTGGAGATAAAAGGCACTGAATGTCCATTTCGCGTTCTCGACTCTCATTTTCAAGAGGATATAGTATCCGAGGTGGTTTAAAATACAAATCCGTGATCCACAATAAAAAAAGGAGAGTGTGGAATCCAATGAGCCAGCTTGTACCTAAGTTATGGTCAGAGCGAAAAAAGATACGTCCATCACTGCCTCTCCAGTCCTACACTGTAACGTTCCTCATCTACGAATCTTTCATCCTCGCTCAAATTAATGGGGTAATCATCACTTTCTCTGTCCGAATCTCTCTCGCTCCATTGTAAACAACGGGGAATCGTGAGGAATCCTAGCTCCTGTGACGTCACGCTACTTCCGGTACAGGCAAGGCTTTTTTTTAACACCGAGCAAAAGTTGCGAACTTTATCGTCGATTTTCTCTACTAAATCCTTTCAGCAAAAATATGGCAATATCGCGAAATGATCAAGTATGACACATAGAATGGATCTGCTATTCCCGTTTAAATAAAAAAAAAATCATTTCAGTAGGCCTTTAACTCTAAGTTATTATTAATAATTAATGATATTTACACTTAATTGAACGGTTTAAAAGAGGAGAAAACACGAAAAAAATGACACTTAAATTTTGAAACATAGTTTATCTTCAATTTCGACTCTTTAACATTCAAAATTCAACCGAAAAAAAGAATAGAAAAACTAGCTAATTCGAATCTTTTTGAAAAAATTAAAAAAACATTTATGGAACATCATTAGTAATTTTTCCTGATTAAGATTAATTTTAGAATGTTGATGACATATTTTAAATAGGTTAAAATCCAATCTACACTTTGTTAGAATATATAACAAATTGGACCAAGCTATATTTCTAACAAAGACAAATCATTATTTCTTCTAGATTTTCCAGAACAAAAATTTGAAAAGAAATTCAAAAGACTTTGAAATAAGATTTAAATTTGATTCTACAGATTTTCTAGTTTTGCCAGAATAATTTTTTTGAATTTTAATCATAATAAGTTTGAAAACATATTTCACAAATATTCTTCGTGGAAAAAACAGAAGCTAAAATGAAGAATTAAATTAAAATGTATTTATTATTCTTTACAATAAAAAAAATAAATTTACTTTAACATTGATTTAAATTGTCAGGAAAGAAGAGGAAGGAATTTAAAAGGTATATGTGTTTAAAAATCCTAAAAAACTTTTTAAGGTTGTATTTTTTCTCTAAAATTGTCTTTCTGAAAGTTATAAGAAGCAAAGTAAAACAAATTAATGAATTTATTTAAACAAGTGAAGACCAAGTCTTTAAAACATTTTCTTGGATTTTCAAATTCTATTTGAGTTTTGTCCCTCCTAGAATTAAAAATGACGGGCAAAGCGAGACCAGCTTGCTAGTAAATAAATACAATTTAAAAAAAATAGAGGCAGCTCACTGGTAAGTGCTGCTATTTGAGCTATTTTTAGAACAGGCCAGCTGGCTACTCATGTGGTCCTTACGGGCTACCTGGTGCCCGCGGGCACCGCGTTGGTGACCCATGGTCTATATCAATATAAAATGCGTTCGACAAAATAATTGATATGTATTTATATTTTTTGATCGGAAGGAACCAGAAATTATGAAGCAAGATCCATTTCATGAAGTCACTAGCACTTCGGGAACCCAGCAAACAGGAAACAGGAAGTGTCACTGAGCAATGGGAGGACACGCTAACAGCCAATCACGTAACAGTATTGCTGTATTTCTGTCTCGCTGTGGATTCTCTGCATAGAGTGAGAAGAGAAACTGTAATATTTTGATGTATCAACAGAAACTTGTCTTTAGTTTTGTTGGTTTTATTGCAGACTGCGCGGCAACTTCCTGACGCTTCCAATATGTCTGTTTAATGAGTAGCTTCCCAAACTACTCTGTGTAGTGTTCAATAGCATATACACTACTGCCATCTCGTGTCTTAAATCTGCAACTACCTTCAAATATACTTTAATTATTTTATTATCTTAGCCACGCTCATCGTACCTGGCTACATCTCCAATGATAAATAGCACCCTCGGTAAGTTGGAAATAGTTTTTCTGTATTTATTGGCATTTTTAAATGAGTCATAAAAAGTATGAATAATTACGAAATCGATCAATATAAAAAACTTATATCGTGATATAGTTTTCAGCCATATTGCCCAGCCCTACCCTACATTACAAAATATTTTCACAATGAATTTATGTGAAACTATTTTTGTTTTATTTAATCAAACGTGAATTTAATTTGAAGCATGTTTTGTACTTAAACAACTTAAAGAGGGCTATACATATTGTACGTAAAATTATACACCTTTCAAGCTCAACCCCGACTAGGATTCAAACTCGGTACCTCTGCCTTGCAAAACAAGTACTAATGCTGTGCACCATTGGAGCCTGTGTGACTATATGGGGAAATATGCCATTATATACCTGTCAGTGATGGGGCAGGAAGTGGCTAGGCAATACACTTGCGGTAAAATTTAATTTGAAGGGCCCTGCCATTCATTAATCGAGATTTTCATGCGCTTCTTCGCGCAAAGCGGGGACCCTGCGAATCTCGGAGCACTACAAACAT
Source organism: Entelurus aequoreus (assembly GCF_033978785.1). NCBI lineage: Eukaryota > Metazoa > Chordata > Actinopteri > Syngnathiformes > Syngnathidae > Entelurus > Entelurus aequoreus. The sequence goes on from NC_084743.1 coordinate 44,686,879, forward strand.
GTTCTGTGTTTAGGGCGGGAAAGCCTTGTATATTGTTTCTTTTTTTAATAAGTTCTTGAACACAGGAGGGTTTTGGCCCCAAAAGACCAAAATATTGAATAAGAGTCTATGTTGTTTTTATTTAGTTATTTTGCAGCTGAGATGGTAGAGCGAAGGTACTAGCAACTTGGGGGTTGCTGGCACGAATCCAGCTCCTGATGTGTCGTGGTTAGCGCCTTGCATGGAAGTGTCCGTCATCTGTGTGTGTGTGTGTGAATGCATAATGTAACACGCTTTGGGTATTGTGCAGGTATAGTTAAGCGCTATATAAGTACAGATCATTTATGAATTTAAAATGTGTGAAATACAAGTATAGTAAATATTTAGTTGATATTGTTACATTTACAGTAGGAATGGGTACCGAATCCGCTACTTTTTTGGCACAGACCAAACAATCCAATGGTGCCATGTTTTCCATGTTTTGCCGAATCAGCGGCCGACTCAGCTGGCTCATTGCACTTCGGCAATCCGGGAAAATGAGGGTGGACTCAGTCAAACTACCAGATCAGGGGGAGGGAGTCGGAGACAGAGGGACGCTTCAAGCTGACGACGCAAAAAAAAAACATACCCCAAAATGGCAGAGAAATTCTCTCCCGCAGTTACATTTTTTCTTTTGGTGATGAAGACGACGTGTAGGAGACCCACAATAATGCGTATCTTTTGCAATATTGAGACAAATGTATGCATTTGGAAAGAACAACACCCAAAACCTTATATTTTAGTTTACTCATAACTGCTCTCTTTATCTAAGATCTAAGGTTTATCTAAGACGTCCAACACAAATTTTGGAACACACATAAGGGTGAGTTGAGTTCATGAAAAGTTTTACTGCACATATCCATTATCAACTGTTTGGATGCTGGGGTTTTTTCTGTAGGCAGACAAAATGAATACATTTGTCAAGCTTCCATACACCTTTTTATACACTTTACAAAAAATACATAGGAGGCTAACTCCTATGGGATGGCGTGGCGCATTTGGGAGAGTGGCAGTGCCAGCAGCCTGAGGGTTCCTGGTTCGATCCCCACCTTCTATCAACCTAGTCACGTCCATTGTGTCCTTGAGCAAGACACTTCACCCTTGCTCCTGATGGGTCGTGGTTAGCGCCTTGCATGGTAGCTCCCGCCAGCAGTGTGTGAATGTATGTGTGAATGTGGAAATAGTGTCAAAGCGCTTCGAGTACCTTGAAGGTAGAAAAGCGCTATACAAGTATAACCCATTTACCATTTACATTTACCATAATTCCGCAGCTTGCTAGCTTGTATGGGCTAGTTTCCTGAGACCCTTATTTTGATAGCGCAGGCACGATGAAGCAGCACTTTTATTGTGAAGACATTAACTGTGCGGTCGGTCTTTACACTTTTGACGGCCAATACGACGAGAGTCTGTTGAAATAAAAAGTATTTCTCGTGTTCCTGCCAGTCGTTCTTACTTCATACTGAGCTCACTGCAGCCGGCCTCATCTCGCAAGATCTTCGGGTGCCGTTAATGTCAAGCAAGTAACGAAAGTGACGTCATGATGAAGATTGATAATCAGTAATTTTGAGGTCTGTTTTTTTTAATGCCTCGTGATCGACCGACACGCCCTCCGCGATCGATCGGTAGCTCGAGATCAACCTAATGGACCTCTCTGCTCTCGGTAATGTTGCAAATTTTAATGTGAACAAAGAAATAAACTCAAAAAACGCTCCAACGTAAGTTAAGTAAGGCTTCACTTTTTCAGAAACGCGCTAGCCTGATGCTATTACACGTTGGCTTTGCTGAGGACATGCTACTGATTAGCATTAGCAATTTTAACTTTCATTTTAGCACCTTCAAATTTGTTACAACTAAGATGCACGTTACAATCAAACAGCTGGTGTGTCATTTGTACAATACTTACAGTATTAATACTTTGTAGGATGCAACAGATAGGACAGACTTAAATGACCAACACACCATAAACTATACACTACTGCCATCTAACGTCTTGGATGGATCAATGGATCTTTATTGTCATTGCACAAGTTCAACAAAATGTTGTTTTCAGGACAAACCCGTTCAAGATTAGACCAACAAACATTGTACAGGGTTACAGAACAAGAACGCTGATGGGTCGCCACAAGGCGCCCCGTAAAAAGTGAGAGTGGAAAAAAAACTCCATAGCAAAGCACATATACTGTACATATTACAACATACAACTCGAGACTTGCAACGAGGGCTGAGGGGGCGGGCATCCGGCCGGAAGCTGCCAGCCACTACGGGCGCTGCTTTGTCCGTCATGCCACATCGGGTGAAGCGTCGAAGGCGTGGGATGGGGGGTGGGGTATGTGTGTGTGGCGTGTATTTTTCGTGGATGCATGTGTGTGTAGACTTGCAACTGCAACTGCAGCTTAGTGTCATACATGCAAATGATACTCAGAAATGTGATAATAAAACAAACTGCAACAACTGGACAGCAGTTATCCTAAGCAGGTCATTTTTAAATATTGCAATCAAAAATGTGATTTTAAAAAATTAAAAAAAAAAAAATTCATTAACACACACAAAAGTACCAAAAATCGGTACGGTTGGGTACCAGTATCGATTTCCAGGTAGCGGGAATTGGTATCGTATAAGTTTAAATGTGAACGCTACCCATCTCTAGTTATATATATGTTGTTGAATTGTTCAGAAACAAGTTTGTTGATTTTTTTTTCCTATCTAAAATATTTGTGCTGTGTTTCATTTATTACTGTCAAATGATTAGAGTATGAGTATATTCGAACAAGTGAGTTCACTAAACTTGATGTGAAACCAGTGCGATACACACACATCATCAATGTGAAACTACTGCAGGCATGTCAAATTGTTCACATTGCCGTTATGGCTGCTTGTAACATTGAATATACATTTGATTATTCAATTTTTTTAAGTACATAACTTGCTTTGAAAAAATTCAAGGTGTCAAGCAAATATTTAAGTATTCATTTTTATCTTTCCAAAATATATATGTACCCCGCCTTCCGCCCATGTACAGCTGAGATAGGCTCCAGCACCCCCCGCAATCCCAAAAGGGACAAGCGGTAGAAAATGGATGGATGGAAAATATATATAAGTATATTTGTTTCGTGGTCAGATATTAATGTTGAAAAAATATGCACTTTCATGCAGTGTATACATTTTTTCTGACAGAATGATGTTGGGTTATACATATTTGGGGTTTTGGCACCAGCCGCTAGACTAGATCTGACCAATCTAAGTCTATGAGCATGAACTGATGAAGCCCACATGCATGAGAGGCGAAAGGTCTTCTAAGACATACCAAACAGTCCAGTTGCGATCGATTGAATGCCCTGAGATTACAATGACGTGGATGAATGAGAACATCCACAGACACGTCAAAATAGAAATAACGTATATATTTAGTAAGAAATTAAATACTTTGACGCACTTTATCTCCAGGCTGTTCCCCCGTAAGTTGGACACCTGTGCACTACTGTATGACTTTGGTCATCATTGCTGTGCTCATGTTGTACAATCTTTGCCAACGTAACATAACACCTTTCCCAGAGCCTGTTCACAACATTACCCACTCACTCCCTTTCCACACACGTCATTTCTTCACCTACATCGGGAAACACTCAGATTTCAACAGGGTTCAGACTTGTTATTATTTTTGTTTTTGTGTTTTATTTTATTAGTACTTACACAGTTATACGCAATGGGACACTCCTTGGTGGTACACCTGCACAATCTACTAAGACCCAATGGAAGTTCTGTCTCCCAAAATAATTTACCTTTCACAAAGATAGTAATGCTCCGTTGTTGTTGTTTTGTTGTTTTGTTTTGGTTTAAATCTTTTATTTACAGCATGTATGTTATGGGGTTGAACTGGACTTAATTTTCCTCTCATATAGCTAAAGCAGGTTACCAGAATATTACAAACAATAATCATGGTATTTGTGTTACTATTAGTATTATTGTTAAAGCACAGTAGTACCCTAACTTACAAGCTGAATGGGTTCTGTGACAAAGCTCTTAACTCAAAGCACTCAAATCAGTGTCCCCCCCCCCAACAAAAACATATTTATATTTAACATATAAAATACCTTTTAAAAAGAAAAACAACCTTTTATATAAGAAATGTTGTATTAAAAACAACACAATAGCCTGTACTGCTCACTACTACAGTAGTTTTATGTAATAATAATGTACAACAGAGGTCTGACACCGTGGAGGTCCGCAGGTTGTGTAACATTTTTGGTCAATTAGACTTTTAGAGTGGGCAGCACGGTGGTACAGGGGTTAGTGCATGTGCCTCACAATACAAAGGTCCTGAGTAGTCCTGAGTTCAATCCCGGGCTCGGGATCTTTCTGTGTGGAGTTTGCATGTTCTCCCCGTGACTGCGTGGGTTCCCTCCGTGTACTCCGGCTTCCTCCCACCTCCAAAGACGTGCACCTGGGGATAGGTTGATTGGCAACACTAAAATTGGCCCTAGTGTGTGAATGTGAGTGTGGAGAGGCGGGGCCGGCGAGCGAGCAGCGAGGCAGGGCACGCCGGGGCCCGGCCCAAGATGACGGCGAGGAGGCGTGGCCGGCGAGCGAGTGGCGAGGCGGGGCGCGCCGGGAGCGACGCCGCAATCGTGCCCAGGTGCGCGATCATCCAATCTCCTCTCGCCGAAGAAAAGGGGCGCAGCAGAGACAGGCAGGAGGAACGGAAGGAGAGACGGAAGGAGACTAAGCCAAAGGGAAGCTGACGCAGTGCGAGAGAGGAGGAGAGCCCGGGACAGACGACGAGCGAGGGAAGAAGAGGAGCTGAAAAGCGACCTGGACTGAAGGTTTATTTGCAAAAATAAACAAAGTCAAACCTGCTCAAAGATGTCTCTATTTGATGGTCCTGATAACCCACAAGACGGCACGAGTCTGTCACAGTGAGTGTGAACGTGAGTGTGAATGTTGTCTGTCTATCTGTGTTGGCTCTGTGATGAGGTGGCGACTTGTCCAGGGTGTACCCCACCTTTCGCCTGATTGTAGCTGAGATAGGCTCCAGCACACCCCGCGACCCCAAAAGGAACAAGCGGTAGACAATGGATGGATGGATAGACTTTTAGAAAATATATTTCTTCATATTACCCCCCAAAATGTTTCCACAAAAGAACATTTCTTTAAATACACAATGACATTCCAACACACTGTAGTTAATATGAACATTTATATTATATTCATGTTATCATATAAGATAACTAGTGATTAGTTTCCTAGTTCCCACCTATTGATTAGCTAGTGGCCAGCTGTTGATTAGCACACTAGTTCCTAACTAGCAATGAACGCGCTAGTTGTCGCCAAGCAGCCCTAAAGCTGCCAATTAGCATGATAGTGGCCAGCTAGTGATTAGTGTGGTTAGTTTCGAGCTAGCGATTAGCACCTCTAGCTCCAAACTAGCAATTAACACGCTATTTGCCAACTATTAGCCGCGTTATATTGTATTATTTTAATATCTTATTATTAACACAATAACAAGGTATCGTAAGGATTTTTTAAATTTTAAACACAATTTCATACAGGACATATAAGTAAGGGTCCCCGCTACGTCTCTTTGTCAGTTTGGTGGGCCTTGGCCTGGAAAACGTTGAAGACCCCTGATGTACAGTAATTACCTAATATGTCTATACAATTGTTATAAGTACACCGCTACATACCATTGTATCCTTATTAACATGAAAGAAAACAAAGTGCAGATCAACTTATAACAAATAATAACTTTATTGACATAGTTTTGTAGTCTGTAAAAGAAAATATTTAAATTACCTTAATTTAAAAAATGTTTTATCCTTATTTAAACTATAAACACTGTTTGACTACATTAGAGGTGCACTCGTTAACATGCACAGTGTTTGTGTGTATGTGTGTCTGTGTGTTGCAAGGATTGGGGATAGCAAAAACACTGCTGTAGATATATAGATGCACATCATAATTCAGATATGTGCTGAATAAAATTAATGTAAACATGTTTTTATTTATTTAAATTTTTAAATTTTTTGCTTCTAATTCCTTCTATAGATAGATAGATAGATAAACCTTTTTTTGTCTGTTGCAAAACAGAAATTTATCTTTGACAGGTTCTAAGACAAGGTTACAGGACAGAACAATACGGGATGAAAAATAAAACCATAAAAACATAGACACAAAATGTAAAAAAGAGGAACTATAATGAAATAAAGATGCCGAACAACAAATTATTTAAATTGATGTTGTAATTATTCTAAGTTGGACTGTTGATTTGTAATGCATGACATAAAATACACTGTCTGTGTCACTGTCTTATGACGTCAAATACAGTAGCCATGTCATTTTCAGTACTATGGCTTTATTTACTACAGGAACAAATATCCCAACTGACTTTTCCTTTGTTTTAAACGTTTTAATGCCGGTCCTTGAAAAACAACGTGGAGCGTTTCTGGGTCTTGAGTGACCCATGCAGGTAATAGGTTTCTGCTATATTTACCAGCTCTGTAACTTGATCTGTGGCATTCTGGATGGCTGTGCTCATACTATCCTCTCACACTCTGGAACGCAGCCTCCCAAGCAGCCTTTGCTGTCTGTTTATTGGCCGGGCTGCTCAGAACAACGACGGTGAGCGCCTGACAAAACGACTGAACTATTTTTCTTATATTTGGGAGGTGGGTAAAAGAGGGGAGTACCGTACTTTCTTGTTGAGGAGTAATCTGTTTGCTGACCCTAAAAAGTAATGATTGATGATTTGTGATTTTTTTTTAAATTCTATCCCAATTAGTGGTTAGTTGTAGGGTGTAGATAATACGTGTGGGCGTATCGATGCAAATATCTACACCAAGGTTAGTATCTGTATTGATACGAGTGCAATAGGATTGTTTATTTTCACATCTGTGTGGTTTTTTGTTGTTGTTGTTGTGTTGTTCTAGTTGTTTTACTTTTAATATTACATGAAATATATATTGTTTTATGTTTTGTAGTTTACAAACTCATGGAATAAGTTATTGGATACAGGAGAGCTTTTTAGGTCGAAAGACAAACTGATTTGAATGACAATCCATAGTCATTGTTTAAGTTATTTTAAAGTATTGAATTAATTTTGTTCAAACAATGTTATTTGATATGAGGGCGTAATTGTATCATTTTGTCGATATGAAATGATATTGTTAAATGTTATTTTAGTGTCAGCGTTTTCAAAAAAGTTGCGGCAAAAGTTGTGATGGTTGGAGGTTGTTGTTTTTTTAAATTTTGTATCAGTGTGTGATTTCATTAATGTGTTATCAATTTGTTAGCAATGTTTGAAGTATAACTCAAAACACATAGTATTTCAACAAATCTAACAAAATATGTTTTATTTGATCACAAAATGTGTACATACTGTTGTATAGGTGTGTAGGCGTTCACAAATAAGTTTGTTGATGAAAATATGTTTCTGCCTAAATTATTTGCCCTGTGTTTGTTCTGATTATAAACAACAATTCACAAATTAAAGCCAAAATCACAAAATAATGCAATGATCTTGAAAAATGTGTATTTACCTGAATTGATATCATCATTTGCAGTATCGCCCACTCCTAGTACCAGCTAATGCTAAAGTTTTCAGTAGATAAATGATTGTATAAGCTTTGAAATAAAAGCAGCTATGTAGTAAATTGTTTCAAGATGGAGTCAACCAATTTACTTCTAGAACGCCAACGTTGTCTTTGTGAAATTAATTATGCTCATATAGCGCTTTCCAGCACCCCCCGCGACTCCGATAGGGACAAGCGGTAGAAAGTGGATGGATGGATGGATGGATAGCGCTTTTTCTTTAAGCTACATTTAAACCACTGAGGGTGCTAGTTAGAGCAGGTGGGTAAAGTGTCTTGCCCGAGGACACAACGGCGATGACAAGGATGGTGGAAGCAGGAATCGAAACCTGGAACCCTCAAGTTGTTGGCAGGGCCGCTCTACAACCGAGCCATATCGCCCCCAATCACTGTTGCTTCTTCAATTTGAATAACCTATTATAAATATATTTTATTCATGATGATTCAAAATGAGTCAAACTGTCGTAAGAGTTACACATTTAAAAGCTCTTTGCAGTCGGTTCTGTTGCATCTACAGCATTTTGTCATGTGTTCTGTCTTTATATTTTCTTCAGGTGGGGTCAGTGTGGCAACGCATCACTCTGAGCGTGTGGACTCTGTGGGACCAAAAGCAGGGCAAGCCGCCCTTCACAGTCTATGGGAACTGCTACGGCAGGTAACAGAGTCACACACTTCAGAGGATGTGTAGCACATGTAGCACTGCATTATCGATCATATCAGGTGCAATACAGTATATGTAGTAATGGTCTGTTTGACACCATCAATCACAGTAGCTTGCATCTTCAGTTCTCTCGTACGGGATCAATGACTTCAGACGGCAGAATAACCGGTCCCTTTGTCATGACTTGGTCTGTGGCGTGGTTTGCTCTCCCGTGGTGCAAATGAATTGGACCATACGTGGCGTGCAGGTGAGGACATGTTTAATATTTTAACTCAAAAAAAGGTACAAGCAAAAAGTGCTCACAGCGGAGGTAAAAACTTGACTATGACAAAACAAAAGACTTGCACAAGGGCACAAAAACTATTAAACAAAAACTTACTTGGCATGAGAAGATCAGCATGGACTATAGAAAAACGATGATAACATGAGCAGAGCATAAATGTGTGGAGAAGATGAATGTGATGTCGCCAGGACGAACAACAGAAACAGAAAAGCTTATATAGTGACATGATCAGTGAAAACAGGTGCGTGACTCAAAACGTGAAACAGGTGCGTGACAAGACAGGTGAAAACTAATGGGTGACCATGGAAACCAAACCAAACAAGGAAGTGCAACCAGGAACTAAAAAGAGTCCAAAAAACAAACACATGGCCAAAACAAAAACATGAACAGACATGACAGAAACCCCCCCCCCCCCCCCCCCCTTACGGACAGATCCCAGATGTCCAAAAAACAAAACACAAAACAGGATCAAGAGTCATGGGAGGGCTGGAGGGGGACATGGCGGTGGGTCGCCAGGCCAAGTGGCCCCGAATCCACAGAGGCATAGTCATGTGGCGGCGGCGAGTGGAACGCCGCCACCACAGGCGAGGTGGGCGACCCGGGAAGGGCCACATGCGTGGCCGACGAAGAGGTAGGCGCACTTGGCGTGGCGGACGACCAGGTAGTGGCCACAACCGTGGCAGGCGAGGAGGCAGGAGCGTCGTCGTCATTGCAGGCGTTGAAGCCGCAGGTGCGGGTGCAGCAGACGAAGCCAGCGGCGAAGCTTGGTCTTGGCCGCTTGGAGGGTCTTGGCTGCTTGGAGGGTCTTGGCTGCTTGGAGGGTCTTGGCGAGGGTCTGGGTCTTGGTCTTGGCGAGGGTGGTCTTGGACTTGGTCTTGGCATGGTTGGTCTTGGACATGGTCTTGGCGTGGGGGGTTTTGGACATGGTCTTGGCTTGGACTTGAGGGATCTTGGTCTTGGCTTGGACTTGGGGGATCTTGGTCTTGGCTTGGACTTGGGGGATCTTGGTCTTGGCTTGGACTTGGGGGATCTTGGTCTTGGCTTGAGGGGTCGCGTTGTGGAGCTGCGACTGGCGGCACTTGGCGTCGTGGAGCTGCGACTGGCGGCACTTGGCGTCGTGAAGCTGCGACTGGCGGCACTTGGCGTCGTGAAGCTGCGACTGGCGGCACTTGGCGTCGTGAAGCTGCGACTGGCGGCACTTGGCGTCGTGGAGCAGGTAACGGAGCTTGGCGTCGAGGAGCAGGTAACGGAGCTTGGCGTCGGGGAGCAGGTAACGGAGCTCGGCGTCGGGGAGCAGGTAACGGAGCTTGGCGTGGTGCTACTACTGGCGGCACTTGGCGGCGTGGAGCTGCGACTGGTGGCGCTTGGCGTGAAGCTGCGACTGGTGGCGCTTGGCGTGAAGCTGCGACTAGTGGCGCTTGGCGTGAAGCTGCGACTGGTGGCGCTTTGCATGGTGGAGCTTGGCATGGTGGAGCTGCTAGGCATGTTGATAGCCTTGGAGCAGGGCGTGGAGCAGGTGGAGGTGGCCTAGCTGGAGGCTGTGGCTTGGCAGGTCGAAAGACTGGTGGTGGCGGCCGTGCTGGTGGCTGTGGCTTGGCGTGACGAAATTCAGGTGGTGGTGGCCGAGCTGGAGGCTGTGGCTTGGCGTGACGAAATTCAGGTGGTGGTGGCTGGAGGCTGTGGCTTGGCATGGCGATGCTGACCCACCCCACCTGAACAGTTCCCAGCCCTAGCCCCCCCCTCAAGGAGCGGATCCCAGACGCGCTCCCCGCGGTCTGGAACCGTCTTTTGGGGTGGGTGGAGGGAGGTCAGGAGGGGGGCAAAATCCTCCCCTCTAAATTGTCCAAAATGTCTTTCCTTCCCCCCCACCTGGGCTTTTGTGGGTGAAAAAAAGGAATAGTTTCTTGACTTGGGCGTGACTTGAGTCCTGGGGGGCGGGGCATGAAAACTGGGTGACTGTGATTGACATGCTCTTATTTCTAAAAACATGTTTTGATAGTGCTCTATCTTGGACTTAGAGTCTTTTGCTGGGGGCGGGTGATCAAAAGAAAAAGAATTCAGGAAAAAAAATCTTGGTCTATGTCATCCTGGGGAAGCCGGGCAGGCTGCGGCCCATTTCCGCCCGGAGGGGGAGGAGCTTGCGGGAGCGCAGCGTGCTGTCCGCTCACCTTCCCTGACGTCCTCGGTCTGGAGCGGCGCTTCCGGGACAGGGATGACGTGCCAACGTCCCCGGGCCAAACGGAGCTGATCGGCACCAGTTTGCCGGTCGGACCCCACATGAGGTCCTTGCGCTCCATGGGGGAATAGCGAAGTGTCTCGGCTTCCATGGCGCGCAGGACCTCCCACGTTCCTTCGTCCAAACTTGCTGGAGAACTTTTTAGCTGGCGACATCTGTCATGACTTGGTCTGTGGCGTGGTTTGCTCTCCCGTGGTGCAAATGAATTGGACCATACGTGGCGTGCAGGTGAGGACATGTTTAATATTTTAACTCAAAAAAAGGTACAAACAAAAAGCGCTCACAGCGGAGGTAAAAACTTGACTATGACAAAACAAAAGACTTGCACAAGGGCACAAAAACTATTAAACAAAAACTTACTTGGCATGAGAAGATCAGCATGGACTATAGAAAAACGATGATAACATGAGCAGAGCATAAATGTGTGGAGAAGATGAATGTGATGTCGCCAGGACGAACAACAGAAACAGAAAAGCTTATATAGTGACATGATCAGTGAAAACAGGTGCGTGACTCAAAACGTGAAACAGGTGCGTGACAAGACAGGTGAAAACTAATGGGTGACCATGGAAACCAAACCAAACAAGGAAGTGCAACCAGGAACTAAAAAGAGTCCAAAAAACAAACACATGGCCAAAACAAAAACATGAACAGACATGACACCCTTCAGGTTTTCGTGACATTGCAATGGCACAAATTCAATCATATTCAACCAATCCCCGCAATTTAATGTAATCAGAAAAATGTATCGCATTAATCATGTATCAACGTAGATTAATCACCGAATTTATTTTGACCCCACATGCTCCTTTACCTTAACCGCAGATCATCACCTGAAAGGCTGCGGAAGTCAGTGATCTGGCCATTTCATCCGTCAGTGCAAAGATGAGTGAAGAGACTCCGAATGGTGTCCTCTGTGACAAATTACACTTTAGACTAATTCCTGATGGCACTTTAGATAATACTGTTAGCATGAGTGATGTACGATCATATAAAAAAAGCTAATTATTTTATGACATTCTGACAGGTAATTTGCATTTGTGTCAAAATATTGGGGTCTTTTTTAGAGTGGATTTAGATTATGCAAGCAAGTAATTTACTGGGATCACATCCCAAATGTGTGATTAATCCGATTTGAAAAAAAAATAACCGTTTGACAACACTAGTTGGAACATAAGTTATTTTCAACCCTAAATCATACACGGAGAATATGTCTGAAAGTTGTGGATGACAGAGCAGAAAATAACGGAACTTTTGGTGGTGTTTTCAAACGCAGTCTCCACTATTGTGTGTAAATTAGTCACATGTTAAAAGATGACAACAGATAGATGGAGCGTGTTCCATCGATCTGTAGGTAACTTTACAAGGGGTCTTCTATAGGGGTCTGGGACGCCTAGGGTGTCCCCAGAGGTCATGAAGGGGATGAAATGTTTGGTTCATTAGACTTTAAAGGTAGGGCTGGACATTTAATCGAATTTCGATTTCGATTATGTCTTCTCATTATCATGAAAATATAATTTGTACATGCAACTTCCAGCACTTGTAATGGTGAAACGGATGAGGAGCAAATGAGTGAAAAAAGACCACGTCTACTCAAAGTTTGGGATCTCACCATGGTTGCTACATTTTATTTGACACAGCGCTAGTATGCTTAATCAATAATCACTAAACTCAATAAAAGAAATAAGGCATATGATTTCCACGTTAAAACGGAATCCGCTGTTAAAGGCAGAATATCAGGGATATTGACATAAATATATGTGAAATTATGTCACTGTGAGGAGAAGGGACATTTGTTTGGGAAAATAAATGTCTGATACCACTCATTCATTCCAACACTCAACCGCCTCATCCTGAACTAAAAACAACGTAGAGACGGTCACTTGAAACAGCGACTAAACAACGAAGCTAAAGCTAGAAAGAACAACCCATACACCCACAACACATCTCATCTGCTTGTTATGTTGTGAACAACATCATTCATGGATGTAACATTAATGTACAAACAGCAGGAGAAACTTGTTTTTTACTGTAGCCCCTCAATCGCCTCTTTACTCGTCAAGCTGAGAACAGCAAAGCACACTCACTCCCTTCACAATAATGGTGCGCCACATCTGGTCTGACCGCGCTAACAAAGTAAAGGTTTCAAAAAGTACCTTACACAAGCATAATGTATTAAAAGCACTTTCTGATACATTTACAGATGTATTATGCGTTGACCTAAATTACTGGTCAAAATTGTCCAAAGATGTATTACACCAATAAAAATGAGAAAAATGTATGTTATTGTTTTTTATATTACTATTGTTATTTAAATGTATTGTTATTATTTTACTTGTTGTGGTTTATTCGTTACTATTTTTTTAAACTATATTTAAAGTTAAATTTGGTGGTACAATACATACTTTTGTTTTCCAATGAATTAATAATCATGCAATAAATCGTGATTAAAATATCAATCAGAATAATTGAGATTATTATTTTTTCCTTAATCGTACAGCCCTATTTAAAGGGGACCTATGATGACAGTAATCTACATTTAAAACAGTTCCTTGTGGTCCAGATAATATGTATTGTACATGCTTTGGTGAGAATTTTGCGTAACTTCTTCTCCACTGTCACTTTTATCACTCGAGTCTGTCTGCAAAATGTTCGATTCTGGAGGCGCTTCCAGATTGCAAATGAAACCACAGCTCACCCGCTCCAAAAGTATCTGAATGTATCTTTTGAAAATGTACCAAGTTAAATATGTATCTTATAGTTGTCACCAGAGATGTCCGATAATGGCTTTTTTGCCGATATCCGATATTCCGATATTTCGATATTGTCCAACTCTTAATTACCGATTCCGATATCAACCGATACCGATATATACAGTCGTGGAATTAACACATTATTATGCCTAATTTTGTTGTGATGCCCCGCTGAATGCATTAAACAATGTAACAAGGTTTTCCAAAATAAATCAACTCAAAATATGGAAAAAAAATGCCAACATGGCACTGCCATATTTATTATTGAAGTCACAAAGTGCATTATTTTTTTTAACATGCCTCAAAACAGCAGCTTGGAATTTGGGACATGCTCTCCCTGAGAGGTGGGAGGAGGGGGGGGGGGGTGTATATTGTAGCGTCCCGGAAGAGTTAGTGCTGCAAGGGGTTCTGGATATTTGTTCTGTTGTGTTTATGTTGGTTACAGTGCGGATGTTCTCCCGAAATGTGTTTGTTATTCTTGTTTGGTGTGGGTTCACAGTGTGGCGCATATTTGTAGCAGTGTTAATGTTGTTTATACGGCAACCCTCAGCGTGACCTGTATGGCTGTTGACCAAGTTTGCTTGCATTCACTTGTGTGTGTGAAAAGCCGTAGATATTATGTGACTGGGCCGGCACGCAAAGGCAGTGCCTTTAAGGCAGGGGTGCTCATTACGTCGATCGCGAGCTACCGGTCGATCGCGGAGGGTGTGTCAGTCGTTCGCCAGCCAGGCATTAAAAAAATAGTCCTAAAAATGAGCGTTCATAAATCTTCACTATGACATCACTTTCGTCACTTGATTGACATTCACGGCACCCGAGGGTCTTCTGAGATGACGCTGGCTGCTGCCAGCTCATTATTAAGAAAAAATTACCGACAGGAAGGCGAAAAACACTTTTTATTTCAACAGACTCTGGCGCCGTACCTGTCGTCAAAACTCCAAAGACCGACTGCACAGTTCCTGCCTTCACAATAAAAGCTCTGCTTCATCCTGCCTGCGCTAAGAGTCTCAGAAAGCTGGCGTGCACAAGCTAGCAAGCTACGGAGTTTGCCGCCAGTGTATTTCTTGTGAAGTTTATACAAAGGAGTATGGAAGCTGGACAAATAAGATGCCAAAAACCAACCACTTTCATGTGGTATAGGACAGAAAGGAGGACTTTTTTTCTCCTCCATTTGAAAATGCGGATGTTATCAGCACCACTGTCTGATTCCAATCAATGCAATTAATCAGAATCAGGTAATACACCAACTTATATTCTTGTCTTCATGAAAGAAAGGAATCTATATGTGTTAAACATGCTTGTATTATCTTTAAACACCTTTAACTTGTTAACAATATTAACTATATGTGTTAAACATGCTTGTATTATCATTAAACACCTTTAACTTGTTAACAATATTAACTATATGTGTTAAACATGCTTGCATTATCTTAAAACAACTTCAACATGTTAACAATATTAACTGTTTGTATTAAACATTCTTGTATTATCATTAAACACCTTTAATTTATTAACAATATTAACTATATGTGTTAAACATGCTTGCATTATCATTAAACACCTTTAACTTGTTAACAAAAACATATATTTCATAAATAAGTAAATATAAATTATATATATGATTGAGGTAGATCCCCACGACTTGATAAATTGAAAAGTAGTTCGCCTGCAGAAAAAGTGTGAGCACCCCTGCTTTCAGGTTTATTGGTGCTCTGTACTTCTCCCTACGTTCGTGTACCACTCCGTACAGCGGCGTTTTAAAAAGTCATACATTTTACTTTTTGAAACCGATACCGATAATTTCCGATATTACATTGTAATGCATTTATCAGCCGATGATATCGGCAGTCCGATATTATCGGACATCCTTAGTTGTCACCACTATTTTGGTTTCAGACACAGTCGGAAGTAAACTTCAAAAACATAAGGTAGATTCACCCGGTCATAAAATTAGGTACACCTCCACACTGGCTGATGGATTCAGACTCTGCATTAAAAAAGCAGCTAATAGCAGCTTTTTTTTTTGGTAGAGGGCCCTCTCTGTGTGGAAGCTTGACTTAATGTCCAAATAAGTTTGTCCACCTAGCTCTGACATCACGACGTAGCCAAACTGCAAAACCCTACTGAGGCATCAACAACTGCGTGCAAGCCCAAGTCAAAATGCATGAACCTCATAATTTGACACTTTGGCATTCTTTAACATGAGCATTCAACATTGTATGAACATTTATAAGTCAGAAAATGCTAAATTCATCATACGGCCCCTTTAAAAATTAGTGCATTCCAATCGCAAGTTCTCCCAATTTTTACACATTAACACTGATCCAACACACTTTAGTAAAGAAATAAAATGAGTCAAAAAGGAGATGTCTTTCAGTTAGTAATGCACACATTTATCAACACACATCAGTTTTTTCAAGCACCAGTGTCCCTCCAACAAGAACGAACTGCCCCTATTGCTGCTGTGCCAATCAGAGGGCTTAGTCAGGTTACATGTGATTGCCCCAGAGCCCATTTTCAGCTAGCAGCTAGTTTACGTTTAAGCGTTTGGAACTGAAAAGTTAATCCTTTTGTAACACAAGCAGTATAGAGATAAGCCTCCACCTCAGTCAAAACGAAAGTTTGCTTAATCACAGTTTTTACACACTGTACTTGTAATGGTTTACATTTATTGAGTTTGATTTCCTTTCCGTCATATCTAGTCATATTATTTACAGCATCAGTTAAAAATAAATAAAAGGCAAAACTATTGCAGGTTCTCATGTGGCTTTTGATATCAAGTTGTCAAGTAGAGGAGCCGAGTTTGATATTAAGCAGTTTTACAGCTGATGTGCTGAAAGTGGGCAGAGTGAGCTGTCCGAGAGGCCTTTATAGACATCAGCAATATCCTATCTCCTCAAATTTCAGAGTATATATAGTCACTTGTAACAGCCCAACCCAGCACAGCTTACACACTTCCGTATGTGGCTTTTTGCCAATGTTTTACTGTTCCTACTTTTTGCATGGGTTATGTTTTAGTCCTTTTAATGGGAGAAGTGTGATTCCTCTACCGCTAAAAGTCACTGAACAAGCAGCATCATTTACTTTTACCCAGTAGCAAAGATGTGTTTTATTTGCATATTTCTTCTCAAGCCCAGGAGTTAAAAGGTTTTCTGAGACCTGTTATGAAACCCCAATCTCCAGTTCTTTGCCAAGGCATCACAGTTGCAGCCTAATCCAAAAAGTCAGTTGACAGCATTCTTAGGGCATATTTAGCAGCACATTTATTTATTTATATTCTTGTGAATGTTCAATTTTAAATTGCTGATTTTATCTGTTTTCTGTCATTTAATGTTCACATCACGGAGAGTTAGAATAAATCCCTTTCAGTGCAGTTTCCAAATGTGTATCTTTTGTAGCAGGGTTAGTGTGAATCAGTAAAGGTATATGTCCTGACTTGGGAAGCTCTAAACGATCGACCACCATTCAGTTTCCGTGAAAAAGTATGTGATCGGCCAATTCTGATAATTTAAATGCTTGTCACAAAAGTTGATCACCTCTGGCTGATACTTGAATTTTGGACAGAGGTGGCTAGCAGCTAACTGTTTATATCCATACACAATGCAGAGTCGCTCCCCTAAGTTAATAATCGGCAAATTAACTGCATTTCTTACAAGTGTCATTATCATTTAAAGACTGAAGTATGAGGTTAATCATGTTACACACTGAGTAAGAAGAGCAAGCAGGACTAAACAAGAAGGCATACTAATTTGAGCTGCGGCTATCGATGATTTTAGTAGTTTATATATGTGTTTATTAGATTAATTGAGTAATCGGATAAAACACACTTTATAGTCTCAATTGCATATTTTACGGAAAATACTTAAAATAAACATAGATTTTTTTTTGCTTGCCATAACCTTAATTCTTTTTTGTAATAAATGCACATCATCAAGATTTAAATTACACTTTTAACATGTGTGCAACTGTCACTAATAAAATATATAAAATTAAAATAAACTCTGGTTTTCGCCACCACACAGATCATGGCAACCACACACCACCACTGTGCTGTTTTTTTGGGCCGTGCGGAAACTATGTCCACATATTTTAAACTTCTGGGCAGTTTTTGTGTTTCGTATTTTATGCATTATTATTACACTCATTAAATCAAAGCAACAGAATAAAAATGTAATATTTTTTCTGATCTAATTTATAAATGTAATCAATGAATCATTGCAGTTCTTTTCCTGATCACTAAACTAGCTGCTAAACATTCAGAGCTCAAGAATTACATGTTGGTAAACTTTAAGAAGTCTAGGTGGAACTGCGTTACAGCAGAAAGTAAAAAGCTATGCACAGTAAATTAACAAGTGCAGTGTTACTTCAACTTCCAAGCACATTGCGTTCCACGACAGAGCTTGTAACTCAAAACATTTGTATCTCAAATGAGCCCAACTTATTAAAATTAATTAAAATTAATGTTATCTCTGCTGGGTCTTCCCAAAATACCACAATTTAAAAATGTAACATGCGTTTTAAAAATAAAAACAAACTCTAATATATGAATTATTGTTTGAAAAACATAATATAATGTACTACAAACAACTACAGTAGTTTTATGAGATAAAGTAGTATTTTTTAGCTGCTTCTACGTCTTGGAACTAAGAAAAGTGTTGTTTATGTTGCACACAAACATTATTTAAGGGACGGACTAGAGAGAGTTACTGTATGCATGTCTCGGTACTAAAGCTGGTGTGACCATCTAGTTTATTGAGTGATGACTAGACAGAACAAATTGAAAAGTTTTAGATGTTAAGGTAGTTATGTTTAGTTTTTTTTATACATGGTCACCTGTATTTTAGGATAAATCAGCACCAAATAGTGAGGCAATATTGCCAAAACCAATACTTTTGACTTACAGTGCATCCGGAAAGTATTCACAGTGCTTCACTTTTTCCACATTTTGTTATGTTTCAGCTTTATTCCAAAATAGAATACATTCATTTTTGTCCTCAAAACTCTACTCATACTACCTCATAATGACAATGTAAAAAGGCTGTTTTTTTGGTTTTTTTTAAACAAACTGCAAATGTATTAAAAATAGAAAAACACATGTACATAAGTATTCACTGCTTTTCCTCAATAATTTGTTGATGCACCTTTGGCAGCCTTTACAGTCTCAAGTCTTTTTGAATATGATGCAACAAGCTTGGCAGACCTACACTACCATTCAAAAGTTTGGGGTCACCCAAACAATTTTGTGGAATAGCCTTCATTTCTAAGGACAATAATAGACTGTCGAGTTTCAGATGAAAGTTCTCTTTTTCTGGCCATTTTGAGCGTTTACTTGACCAGAAACTCAATCTGCTCAAAGGAAGGTCAGTTTTGTAGCTTCTGTAACGAGCTAAACTGTTTTCAGATGTGTGAACATGATTGCACAAGGGTTTTCTAATGATCAATTAGCCTTCTGAGCCAATGAGCAAACACATTGTACCATTAGAACACTGGAGTGATAGTTTCTGGAAATGGGCCTCTATACACCTATGTAGATATTGCACCAAAAAACAGACATTTGCAGCTAGAATAGTCATTTACCACATTAGCAATGTATAGAGTGTATTTCTTTAAAGTTAAGACTAGTTTAAAGTTATCTTTATTGAAAAGTACAGTGCTTTTCCTTAAAAAATAAGGGCATTTCAATGTGACCCCAAACTTTTGAACGGTAGTGTATCTTTGGGCCGGTTAGCCCATTCCTCTTTGCCTATTCCTCTTTGTAACACCTCTCAAGCTCCATTAGGTTTAATGGGAAGCATTAGTTTTCATCCATAAGAGAAGCTCATGTCTAACAAGTCAACTTAGACTCACCTAGACAAACCTTAATATATTTGGTTTTGTCTCTTGTGACCTTGTATCTTAATTATGTATGGCTTCATTACCAAATATTCTGGAATACAGGACAGTTTAGGTTTAGTTTTAGATTCCATCCCATCATAAAACTGTCATGGCACTAAACTGTTCTTGTTGCTAACCTCAAGTGCTACTCGGTACAATGGCCTGTGCGGCTTGACCTGCATTTGTGTGTTTGGTTAGCTGAAAATAATGCCTACTACATGTTTGAATTATTGATAAACTTTTGGTAAGAGAGATAGACCAAGTGAGAAGTGGGGCAGAGAGAAAGCCATAAGAGTGAAGGAGGAGAAATTGCTCTTTAAGGTGCATTCAAAGAGGAGGTCGGCTGCCAAGAGAGCAAAAAAGTAACATGGAGCAAACACGTAGAAAAATAGCTATAGAAGAGGAGCAACCCACTCTGAACTATACACAGATCTGCAACACCTCACTCTTTTACTTATTTAGTTGTTGATGCTGCTGAGCTCCGTGCCTTGGTGAGGACATCATGTTTTTTTTTCTATTTTTAAAACACTTCATTTTGGTCTATATAACATGTAACAGTGGTTCTTTGGTCCAAATTTTGCATAGATTGAATTTCCATTATTGTCATTGCTTTCATGAATACAATGAAATGCAGTTTAGCAGCACCGGGGATTATCATTTAAAATAACAATGAAGTAAAAACTGGAAATCACAATATATAAATATAAAAGTATGCATTATAAAAACAAATAAGTGGGACACATGTACACTGTAAAAGTACTATCCATCACATAGCCATAGTTTGTGTTCAATCAATCAACCGGGTGACCGGTGCAATGGACATCGAGTGGATCTAGTTAATAGTGTGAGAGTCCAGTCCATAGTGGGGCCAGCAGGGGATCATCTTGAGTAGAGACAAGTCAGCAGCGCAGAAACGTCACCAACTGATGCACAGATGAGTGGTCCACCCCAGGTCCCGACTTTGAACAGCTAGCGCGTCATCTGTGGTCACCTAATAACCTCTCCACGCAGGAGAGGGGGGCAGAGCAGAAAAGACACGGCAGATCAATTGGTCTAAAAAGGGGGTCTATTTAAAGGTTAGCGTATAAAAATGAGTTTTAAGATGGGACTTAAATGCTTCTACTGAGGTAGCATCTCTAACTGCTACCGGTAGGGCATTCCAGAGTACTGGAGTCCGAATAGAAAACGCTCTAAAGCCTGCAGACTTTTTTTGGGCTCTGGGAATCACTAATCAGCCAGAGTTGTTAGAACACAGATTTCTTGCTGGGACATATGGTACAATACAATCAGCAAGATAGGATGGAGCTAGACCGTTTAGTATTTTATACATAAGTAGTAAAACATTAAAGTCACATCTTAAGTGCACAGGAAGCCAGTGCAGGTGAGCCAGTATAGGCGTAATATGATCAAACTTTCTTGTTCTTGTCAAAAGTCTAGCAGCCGCATTTTGTACCAACTGTAATCTTTTAATGCTAGCCATAGGGAGACCCGAAAATAATACGTTACAGTAATCGAGGTGAGGCGTAAAGAACGCATGAATAATGATCGCAGCGTCGCTGGTGGACAAAATGAAACAAATTTTAGCAATATTACGGAGATGAAATAAGGCTGTTTTAGTAACACTCTTATTGTGTGACTCAAATGATGGAGTTGGGTCAAAGATAATACCCAGATTCTTTACTGAGTCACTTTGTGTAATTGTTTGGTTGTCAAATGTTTGGTAGTTAAATGATGGGGGTGATGATGTTTGCAGCCCGTGGGTAGAAGCTAAACTTTTGGTCTGTTTTTTCCGCTTCTGTGGTGCCTGAACCTTTTTCTCTTAACGTAGAGGGGAAAACATACAGTGTCCAATGTAAATTTGATGTGCGATGCTGCTGGCCTTCTCTGTCAGACGGCCGGTGTAAATGTCGGTGAGAGCAGGCAGTGGGGAGCCGATGATGCTTTCTGCTGTTTTCACCACCTTCTGATGGTTCCTGTTCTGAGTGCAGCTGGGCAAACAGCATGCTTTCTATAACCGACCTGTAAACGTTTGTGGGCAGGGGTGAAGGGAGGTGGACCTTAACTGATGTTTCGTGTGCGTGTTTCAGGAAAGGTCTGTCAAGATGTGCTCACTCAGGAACCTGATATTGTCCACTCTCTTGACTCCCTACCTCCGAAAGCAGAGGGCAGTGTACAGTCCGTTTGGATTTTCAGAAGTCAACTATCATCTCTTTTGTTTTGGAGATGTTGAGCTGCAGGTTATTATCAATACACCAGTCTGTCAGGTGCCGGATCTCCTCTTTGTAGGCTGTCTCGTTATTCTCTGAAATCAGTCCTACAACAGTGGTATCATCAGCTTACTTAACAATGGTGTTCCTGGGGTGTAAGGGTGAACAGTCATGGGCAAAAATGGAGAAGAGTAGTGGACTCAAGACACATCCCTGTGGTGCGCCTGTGCTGAGGGTGAGGAAGTCCAGTATCCACAAACACAGTGAACTGTTCAGACCGAGGTTGTGTATTTTATTTTCTGCACTAACTTATATGGAATGACTGTATTGAAAAGCTGAGTTAAAGCCCACCAAAAACATTCTCACATATGTATTGCTTCTGTCCAGGTGTGTCAGTGCAGGGTGCAGGCCTGTTACTATAG
This sequence comes from Entelurus aequoreus, assembly GCF_033978785.1. Lineage (NCBI taxonomy): Eukaryota > Metazoa > Chordata > Actinopteri > Syngnathiformes > Syngnathidae > Entelurus > Entelurus aequoreus. The sequence continues at coordinate 44,708,916 of NC_084743.1, forward strand.
CATCCTCAGTTGACCTGTTTGCTCTATATGAAAATGGGGCACAGTTGGACAGTGATGCCAATGTCTTGCATTAGAAGGCTAAGCTAGCTATACAACAAATCAAGCTAACATTGCTAACGTGTTACTCACATTTCTAACCTACTATTATTACTTACCGTTTCATTGCCTCCTCCATTGCCATAGATGGTAGTCACTGAGCCCGCCATTAAAAGTATTTTTTTTGGGGAAAATCCATCTTTTTGTGAAGGTTTGTGGTTCAAGCAGGGCTAATCTTTTTACACACTCGAAGCGACTTCTTCTCAGTTTAAGGCACATTCCCACAAATCATAAAAGTTAAAAGGCACTTTTTACTTTCGATGAGGCTAAAAGTTAGTGTCCTGATTTCTGCTGGTTAAAGAAAACAGAGCATTTTCCTTCATTGGGTGTCATCGTCAACATGATGTGGCACAGCCGTTTTACATCAATTTATATTGGCTGACTCGCGCAAAGATCCATCCATCCATTTTCTACCGCTTGTCCCTTTTATGTTTGGGTAAATTTATTCCATATTTGACGTCACACGCAGGAAGAAGGAAGGCAATATTGTTTTATAAATATCTCTGCCATAGCTTCGCGGTTTGATTTCAAGTGTTCGAGATTTTCTCATGCAGATCCCAAATAGACTAAAGCAAGTACCATTAGGTAAAAAAGTTAGTTTTGCATAATAGTGCATCTTTAACACATTGATCTACTCAAATGTTTGCACTCTACCAATCAGATGAAAGTTTGTCTCCAGCAGTTGTTCTCAACTGGTCTGGCTGCAGGACCCAACATTGACCCAAACAGAGTAAATCTTACTCAAATATCTTATATTTTAATTAAAAGACAGTGCTCTTTGAATTAGAGGTACAGCTAAATACCATTGTGCCAGCACAAAACCAATTTGATTTTGAACATTTTTATGCAACTGAACATACAAAAATAAAGAATATCGATTATAAGTTACAAAATAATATGTGACATTCAAATGCATTTGAACAAATGCATTAACTTGATGCTAAATTGCATTAAAACATCTCATACTCGCATTAACAATTAGCACTAATGATTTTACATGGCGATGTCGAATGCCTCAAATATTACAATTAAATAGACAACAGAAAGACAAAGTTTTTATACAAGTGAACATACAGAAATAAAGTATATACAAAGTTTTTTATACAAGTGAACATAAAGAAATCAATTATATCAACATACTATATCAACAATTATAACATGAGATACAAAATAATTCATGTGACATTCAACATTACAAAATGTGTCATGATCTCACATGACAGTTTAAACTTTATTATTGGTTTCCTTAGTTTCAGTATTTACTGTATTTCTTGTCCAGCTCTAATTTTTGTTTTCCAATTATTTTTTGCCTCTACCACATCTCTTGTCTGAGGCGGGCTGGATCATTTGCTTTGCACTTCAACGTGTTGCTTTGCATTTTGTGCTTCCAACGTCTATTTGAGCTTTGTTACACGTCTTTGATTTTGTCAATAAATAATAACTTTTCTTTTGACCTATACTCTGCATCCTGGGGTTACGACCAAGCCAGACTATAGCCAAATGCATTTAAACAAATGCACGAGCTCGATGCTAAATTACATTAAAATCCCATGTACAAGTTAACAATTAGCATGACTGATTTTACATGGCAATGTTGAATGCTTCGAAATATGACAATTAAAAAGACAAATATGATTTATAATCCACTTAAAACACTGATATGTAGTAAGCATAATATAAAATGAAATAAAATCAACTATACTTACAGGAATACACTTTCTCCAGTTTTTTTTATAAAACTGAACATAACCCTTAGCTTGATGCTAAATTACCGTAATTTCCGGACTATAAGCCGCTACTTTTTCCCCTCGTTCTGGTCCCTGCGGCTTATACAAGGGTGCGGCTTATTTACGGCCTGTTCTTCTCCGACACCGACGAAGAGGATTTCGGTGGTTTTAGTACGCAGGAGGAAGACAATGACACAATGATTAAAGACTGACTTTTCATATACCGGTAGACTGGTTATTTTGATAACGTACAGGCGAGCACTTTGTATTACTTTGCACCGTTGTATTATTTGTACTCTGCACGAATGCTGTTCGCCATGTCAAAGATGTGAAAGTTTGATTGAATGATTGAAAGATTTATTGTTAATAAATGGGACGCTTTGCCTTCCCAAACAGTCATCTCTGTCCCGACAATCCCCTCCGTGGTAGCAGGAACCCCTATATACTACGGTAATTACACATCAAAACCCTGCGGCTTATAGTCGGGTGCGGCTTATATATGGAGCAATCTGTATTTTCCCCTAAATTTAGCTGGTGCGGCTTATAGTCAGGTGCGGCTTATAGTCCGGAAATTACGGTACATTACAAATGTCATACATCCGTTAACAATTAGCATGAATGATTTTACATTGCAATGTTGAACATCTAAAGTATGACAACAGTCAACCAAGCAGAAAAAAATAACAGGAAAACATTTTTGAGGCTCAACAAGAGCCTTAGACAATACTGGTACATTTGTTACCTTAAGGCAGACATGGGCAAATTAAGGCCCGTTAAGCTTGTCAACCCGGCCATCCGGACATCTCCAAATGATGGTCTCCATGGTCCTGTTTGCGTGTGGTTGTCGGTCGCAGTTATTTGATTTGATTGAGTGGTCCTGCTTGTCTGGGGTATTACAGCCGTTTTTTCTGCTGCCATTTGTTCGTAGTGTAGGCGCCCATGGCTGCTCGGTCCGATGAGGGGGGTAGCAGATGTTGTGACTTGTGGCAGCGCGTGCACTTGGTGGTTGGCGAACTTGCCGGCTTCATTCTCGTTTGTTGTTGTGTTGGTTGGATTGTCGGGTGTCGGCCCGGGCCTGCCCTCGTGCTCTGCCCCGCCGTCCTTCGCGCCCGGTGTCGTGCCATCGTCTGGGTGCGGGCTTGTTGGGGGTTGTCACCAGGGGGGAGGTGGGTGCGCGGCCGGACAGGTGGGTGGGTGAAGTGATCGGCTGGTTCTCGGTGGACAGTGGGATCCGGGGATAGATTGCTGCTCTGCCGACCTGTGTAGGGATTTGTTTGTTAATATGTGTGTGTGTGTGTGTGTGTGTGTGTGTGTGTGTGTGTGTGTGTGTGTGTGTGTGTGTGTGTGTGTGTGTGTGTGTGTGTGTGTGTGTGTGTGTGTGTGTGTGTGTATGTTGTTATTATTGTATATGTGTATGTATGGATGGATGTAGGTATGTGTATGTATAGATCAGACCTGGGCATTGTACGGCCCGCGGGCCGCATCCGGCCCTTTGAGCATCCCTGTCCGGCCCGCGTGAGGCCAATCATAAATTACAAAATAAATTTCAAAAAGTATCTATGTCGAGTGTGCAATACAACGGTGCTGCTTTTGTTTTGAAAAGCGTTATTTGTATTACTTCCGTGTGGACGTATGCGCGTGTGCGATTGTGAGTGAATTGAACGGCGCAATTACAAATTACAAAATAAAGTTTAAAAAACATCTATGTCGTGCGCGCAATACAACTGTGCTGCTTTTATTTTGAAATGTGTTATTTATGCCGTATGTCCGGGGGGAACCTGTGAGTGAAGGTGCATAGAGACAAGTGATGAGACGCTAAAAAAAGAAAAGTTGATGAGGATTGGCGTGTTTCCAACAAGACATGGACTGCCAAGTATTTCTTTACATAAATTAATGGTAATGCCGTGTGCTTAATGTGTGGTACACAGGTTGCTGTGTTTAAATATCATTTTAATCGCCACTACACGAAGAAACACGAGGGAAAATACCGGAATGTGTCTGATGAAGCGCGCGCAAGGGAGGCTGATGCGTTGATGGTAAAACTGCAAACCCAACAAGGACTTTGTGCCATATTTCACACCCCCAGAGATGCAGCCGTCAGGACAAGTTTCGTCATTTCTCACAAAAGCGCCAGAAAAAGTAAGGCGTTTTCTGACGGAGAGTTTATTAAGGAGTGCTTATTGGACTTTGTTGCGCTGATAATGCCCGGAGACATGGACTGTTTTTCGCTAACTTTGGATGAGAGCTCTGATGCAGTCAATTAAAGAGACAACCACAGGTAATGACTTGTTCACAGAGGTAAATGCGTGTTGGGACAAGCTGGCAGGTGTGACAATCCAATCCACTTTATTTATATAGCACATTTAAACAACAAAATGTTTCCAAAGTGCTGCACAACAATATTACAAACAATATTCAAATATTATCCTTAGCTCCACCAATGACTGAATAAAAAGAAAAAACAATTACATATAAAACCAATATAAAAAACAATATAAAATAAATATGATTAAAAACTATTTTTAACAACAGATGGTTGTCCAAATCTGATGGGGAAAAATGTTGGATAATGCAGGATAAAGTGACCATCAAAAGCAATCTGCTTTTGTATAAAGTTAAGTTAGGTTAAATTAAATTATTATTATTATTATTATTAATTATTATTATTATTATCATCATTATTATTTATCTTACGGTATATCAAAAATAATATTGAGCAAAATTTAATTGAAATATTGTCGTGTGGCCCTCCAGCAGTGCTCGGGTTGCTTATGCGGCCCCCGGTGAAAATTAATTGCCCACCCCTGGTATAGATGGATGTAGGTATGTATATGTGTATGTATGCATGTATGCATATATATATATATATATATATATATTTATATATATATGTACTTATATATAATAGGTTGATTGGCAACACTAAATTGGCCCTAGTGTGTGAATGTGAGTGTGAATGTTGTCTGTCTATCTGTGTTGGCCCTGCAATGAGGTGGCGACTTGTCCAGGGTGTACCCCGCCTTCGCCCGAATGCAGCTGAGATAGGCTCATAATAAAAATAATCACAATAGATTTATGAATATAAATGAAATAGTCCTAAAAATAATCATGCCACTTTAACCCTCTGTGTGTGTAAACATATATTTTGGGTTTGTAAACAATAAAGTTTGACAATACAAACAACACAACAAGTAAAGACATGTGTGAAAATAAGCAAAAAAGTGAACTCATCACGTTAGTATCGATGTAATAGAGATACTACTTTAGTGTCGATACAACCGGTTTTTGGATCCGACTAATATGACACATATGGGAAATGGAAGTTTCGCTATCGCTACCAGGCTTGGAAGTGAGTATTTTTTATGAACATTCTGTATATTATTAGAGACCAGCGACTTTAGTTTTGTTGTGTACTGACAAAACGGAAAGGTACATTGGTGTAAATAACAAATTGTTTTTTTTTAATTGGTTTGAATAACCAAACAAAAAAGCTGAATGATGCTTTTAACGTTGTCTTTATTATTTACTTGTCCGTCTTTCGTCGACTGACGCGAGTGTCGCCACCAAAGTTTGCACAGTTTTAATCTGTACGGATTACGAATCACGCACGACGTCACGACAGCACCGTCAGTGCGTTTTTCTCACCGCGTACCGGAATGACGATGGGTTGGAGCTCAATTAATGAAATAAACCCGCCGATAAAAAAGTAGTGAGTGTGAATGCTGTTCAATCCCTTAACATTGTGTTTATGTGGCCTCATTAAACACGGGGTGGTTCTTCAGGGTTTCAAACGGCGGCGGCGGCGGCGCGCGCTGTGCACTTTTCAAAGTGACGCAACGGTGATGCGACAGACTCCTTGACAAACCGTTTGCAGTGTGTGTGTGTGTGTGTGTGTGTGACGTGTTGCCGTGGAAACACTCGGGAAATGACATTTTTTAGTGAAAAATGACAACCATGTGTGTAAGTGTACACAGCAGCGTTACTATGGAGATGACTTGTGTAGATGTGAACTAATTTACTTCTCGATGTCTCATTGGTTGCAGTCAATGCAGTCTTCCACAGGCCGTCTTCCCCCGTGGCTGAGAACCCAGCAGCTCCGCCAGCATGTCCCACGTCTCCTCCGCTGCCAAGCGCTACGCTGGCCCGTCCTACACCAGCCACTACAGCTCCTACAGTCCCTCCATAACCCCTAGCCTTAGCTCCTACGGCGAGCGGAACAGGTATTCCTCCTACAAATCCCCTACCTCATCCTCAGGGTACGCCTCGTCCAGCTACCTGAGCAGCACCACAGGCCACAGTCGAAACTACACAACCTCCGACCGTGGCCGGGTCATCCCACGGACTGACATCCTTGGGAGTAGCAGCAGCAACCGCCGCAGTGAAAGCCTCAGTCGAACCCCTGTCAAGAGCTATGCAGGTTCTGGACTTAGTGGGGGGTCAGCCTACACTGCATACAGCTCCTATTCGTCCCCCTCAGCCCAGTCCAGCTACCTCTCCTCTTCACCGGTGGCCTCCAGAATGTCGTTCAATCGACGAAAATCAGCATCCCAGAGTGACTTAAGCAAGGACTTGGCCTCTCTGGCTATCAATGACGCCTCGTCCACCTCGTCCAGCCCGTCTTCCTCCTCCGGCACCTCAAGGAGCTACCGGAGTCGAACCAATGACGTGGCTACCTCCTATGGCGTTAACTCCTCGAATCTGTCACGGAGCTCTACTCAAGAGTCCCCCTCATGGAGCTCCACCAAGGAGCCCTTCAGCAGAAGCAGCACTTCATACAGTTCTTCAATGAGTGCTGTGTCCCCCTCCAGGCAAACCACGGTAAGAGAATGTTCACCTTAGAATGCTACACTGTTAAGAAAAAGATCATTTTATTTCTCTGGCAGAGGCTTTGTTGCGACTCTTTTTGAACAAACGAGGGTGCTATTGTGTAAGATAAATGCTTTAAAGAACCTGTACAAACGTCCATCCTATCCCATTCATTTTCTACCAATGCCGGGGGTGCTGCTTTTTCTCTTTTATTAATAACATTGCAGCACTGAATGGATGCATATGGAAACTAAAAGTATTGTTCAAGGGCATTGAAGTATAGTAGCACAATTTAGCTATCATTATTGATGTCTGAGCTTCTTAAAGATAGAAACCACAGGTGACCCACTTTCCTCCTGGGTTGATAATGGTAATGGTTGGCAGTCGTCCCTCATTTATCGCTGTAAATTGGTTCCAGACATTACCGTTATGAATGAATTTCCACAAAGTAGTAGTTATAAATTAGAGCATAAAAAAAACTGTTTATGACCTTTCTAAATACATGTTTCAACATTATGAGAGCCCCCTAGACTTCAAATAATAAAAAATATCCCAAAAATGTCAGCAATGTGTTGAAGCTGCAATATGTGACACAGGTACAACTAGTTTATTTATAATATGTTAAAATAAAATTACATTGAAGTAAATAACATGTTGACACATTCTCAATTCAACATGTTTCAAAAGGAGTATCAAGAAGCATAGCTTATTTAATGCCACCCTTCTTGAGACTAACATTTTTGCAGTAGGTCCTTAAAAATAGCGGCCAGGATTGAGACACTAATATTCAATTTCTGGTTTTATGGGCATCATGACACTTTTTCTCTTGCCTTCAATGTTAGCTAGTGGTTGACTTAGTTATATACAGTGTGGGTTCAGTCCCCTTTCAGTGATGGTGTGATTGGTTGTTTGTCTATATGTCCCCTGTGATTCGTGAGCAATCCAGGTTGTTACCCTACTGTGATAGGTCCCAGCTTACCTGCAAGCAAAACAAAAAAAAATTAATAGGATGTATTATTCTAGTAATAACTACATGCTTTGTCACCTATAACACAAATGCTAAGATGTGGCTAATTTGTTTCGAAAACCGAGCATGTATTGACCTACATTGGATTGGTTTTAGCATCTTTAATGCACAACCTTTTTCTGTGTGGTGGAAAAAAAGCGTGGACACCCATGAAGCGCAAGTGTTACGAGATACGGTGAAGATGTTTTTTTACATATCGCATGTTTTTATGTCAATGTTGTAGGTAATTTATATTGTGGTGTGTGACTGCTGCTGAGGATGTAGCACCAACCATTATTGTAATCCTTTCATTTTTCTTTAGCACAAACACCTATATGGCATTTATGAGGAAGCTCCTTGACAATGTTCTTGTCTTTTGTTTGGACCAGGGGTGCTTTTCACAAGATTTATAGAGATTTAATCACCAAAGTGGACTTTTCAGTAGTATGTCAGTAGTGGAACGCAATGTGCTCGTAAATTGAGGTACCACTTGTATCTGGTGGCCCACACCTCCTATGCTCACAAGTTCCAGAACTGCAAAACTATGGAGGCACAACATGTACTTACATCTAGTTGGGTCAATGAATTAGGCATAAGGCCATGAAAGAAAATGATCAACTATTTTAGATTAAGTTTGACATTCTGCGTGTTCGGTTATAAAAAAACTTTATGTAGAAAGTGATTTCCTGTAAGTATTTATGTTTGCTATACATCAGCTGTTTAAGTGCATTGTGAATCTTAGTTGTCAATTTAGTTATCATATTTGGAGACTTTCGACATCGCCATGTAAAATTGGTCGTGGTAATTGTCAACACGTGTGTGGGATTTTTTTTAATGTATTTTAGCATCAAGCTAGTGCATTGATTAAATGCATTTTGCTCATTTTGAATGTCAAAGAAATGTGTATCTCATGTAAGTTACATTGATTAATCTCTGGTAGGCTAAAATTACATAATGTCTCACTTCTTAATATCGCATAACTTTTACATTTAACAGACAGCCTAATAAACTATTAAATCACCATTAGGCTTGAGAAAAAAGTTATTTTCAAAGAACAAATAAAGCTGTTGGAGTGTATTTGGCGAAGTTTTCTTAATTTTAAACATTGAACTAGGGCTGGGCCAATAAAACAATATCAATATATATCACGATAGACGCGTAATCGATATACAGTAAATAAAAATGCTTTCGATAAAACATTCAATATCCTGTATTTTTCAGACTATAGAGTGCACAGGGATACAAGCCGCATCCACTAAATTTGAAAAGAATAAGATATTTTCCATATATTAGCCGCACAGGACTATAAGCCGCAGACAGATCCGTTGTGAGATTAGTTATTAACATACAAAGATTTTTTAAATGTTTATTACCTTAATTGTTTCCAAACGGTGCTTGTCACGCAGCTGATCAAACAAAACAGAAGCCATCGTCATGGACCCACTAGCTGCAGAAGCTAGCTCTCAAATCAGCTAAACTGACTCAAAAAGTCGACGGTGACACTTTGGTAAATTTGTGAAACTGAAACAATACAAAAAGAATGCCTTTGTAAGTTAATAATACGAACAAAGTCACTCGTAAAAGTGTTATAATAGTAGCTAACGCTAACGACGCTAGCGTCATTACATTACCACAGCATGTACAAATATGCATAAAAACAATTATGCAGACATCACACATTGGGACGGTTTAGTAAGTAAAAAGTGTTTTGTTATACTGTAAAATTTACAAACGTTGCTTGGAGTAATAAATGAAGAATCCGTACGAGTAGAAAGGCTAGAAGACCAAACGGCAACCGTTCTTCCGGTAGGTTCATAGCGCAGTCTAAACAGAAAGGCAATGCAGCCACTGTAGCACATGCAGTGAGCAAACTCGTCCAAAAGATGGCACCATAGCACAAACAATAACACCTATTCAGTGTGTTTGCTTGTTTTTTTTGTTTTTTAACTTACATTATAGCCGGCCGTCAGCGAAGAAAAATCAATAAGTTAGCTGCACCGTTTTATAAGCCGCATGGTTCAAAGCCTAGGAAAAAAGTAGTGGCTTATAATACAAAATTTACAGTATATATTTTTTTCTGGGGGGGGGGGCGAAAAAAATGAAGCATAGTTGGTTGCATGGACAAAGGAACTCGTAGTCTGGGAATCTGCCAAAACAGGAAGTGATCTGTGAACCAATGGTAGGGACACGCTAAACAGCCAATTGCGTAACAATATCAACTATCAAGTTTGGTTGCGCCATCTTGCTGTCTCGCTGTTGATTCTCTGCATGGAGCGAGAAGAGAATGTAAAAATGAGTGCCATACTTGCCAACCCTCCCGGTTTTACCGGGAGACTCCCGGTATTCAGTGCCTCTCCCGATAACCTCCCGGCAGAAATTTTCTCCCGACAAACTCCCGGTATTCAGCCGGAGCTGGAGGCCACGCCCCCTCCAGCTCAATGCGGACCTCAGTGGGGACAGCCTGTTCTCACGTCCGCTTTCCCACAATATAAACAGCTTACCTGCCCAATGACGTCATAACATCTACGGCTTTTAGAGAGTAGAATGCACAACTGCACACACAACAAGGAGACGAAGCAGAAGAACGAGGAAGTTTCAGAAATGGCAACGCCGTCGACGAGCAAGATGAAGAAATACGCTTGCAAGTTCCAAAACGAATGGAAACAATAATTTCAGTTCATCCAGGACAGTTCGAAGGGGAAGGGGTATGTTGCCTGTACATTTTGTAGAACAGACTTCTCCATTGAACACGGTGGCCGAAATGATATACTCAGTCATGAACGGAGAAGTTAAACAGGACAATACTGCCATCTACTGGATAGCCTCCGGAACACTGAAATTCAAGTATTTATTTTATTTATATGTATAATAAAATAAATATATATATATACATATATATATAGCTAGAATTCACTGAAAGTCAAGTATTTCATATATATATATATGTATATGTATATATATATATATATATATATATATATATATATATATATATATATATATATATATATATATATATATATGTATATATATGTATATGTATATATATATATATATATATATATATATATATATATATATATATATATATATATATATATGTATATATATGTATATATATATATATATATATATATATATATATATATATATATATATATATATATATATATATATATATATATATATATATATATATATATATATATATGAAATACTTGAGTTGGTGAATTCTAGCTGTAAATATACTCCCCTATTAACCACGCCCTTAACCACGCCCCCGCCCCGCCCCACCACGACCACGCCCCCCCCCACCCCCCACCTCCCGGTATCGGAGGTCTCAAGGTTGGCAAGTATGATGAGTGCTGCAGAGAGCAAAGCAATTAAAACAGGAAAAGTCGCCTTGACATTATGGCAATTTGGGGGATTTTTTTCATATTAACTGTAGTCCTTCACCGCGCTCATCTTTTCAACCCTCGTCCGTCCCCTACTCGGAAGTACGGAAACAGCAGGTAGGAACAAAAGTGCAGGACAGTATAAAAATAAACATAAACTAAAATTTAAAAAAAAAAATAATAATAATAATAATAATTAGGGCTGCGAATTTTTGGGTGTCCCACGATTCGATTCAATATCGATTCTTGGGGTCACGATTCAATTATAAATCGATTTTTTTCGATTCAACGCGATTCTCGATTCAAAAACGATATTTTTCCGATTCAAAACAATTCTCTATTCATTCAATACATATGATTTCAGCAGGATCTACCCCAGTCTGCTGACATGCAAGCAGAGTAGTAGATTTTTGTAAAAAGCTTTTATAATTGTAAAGGACAATGTTTTATCAACTGATTGCAATAATGTAAATGTGTTTTAACTATTAAATGAAACAAAAATATGTCTTATTTTATCTTTGTGAAAATATTGGACACAGTGTGTTTTCAAGCTTATGAGATGGAATGCAAGTGCACTGTGACACTATTGTTTTTTTATTTATTTTTTTTTTTATAAATGTCTAATGATAATGTCAATGAGGGATTTTTAATCCTGGATTTTTAATCACTGATATGTTGAAATTGTTACTAATATTGATACTGTTGTTGATAATATTCATTTTTGTTTCACTACTTTTGGATTGTTCTGTGTCGTGTTTGTGTCTCCTCTCAATTGCTCTGTTTATTGCAGTTCTGAGTGTTGCTGGATCGGTTTGGTTTTGGAATTGGATTGCATTGTTATGGTATTGCTTTGTATTATTTTGTTTGATTGATTAATAAAAAATAAAAAAAAAATTTAAAATAAAAATAAAAATCGATTTTTGAAGAATGAGAATCGATACTGAATCGTACAACGTGAGAATCGCGATTTGAATTCGAATCGATTTTTTCCCACACCCCTAATAATATATATAACAAATGTTCTACTTTAAAATAATAATTTGGCCCAATATTATTTAAATAATAATTACTGCATAATATAAATTAATTCCCACTCTTAATTAAGAATAACAGAACAAATAAAATGTTACAAAGACCACATAACTTCCTGACACTAAACCTGCCGAAAATAGTTATTTTTAGGTTTCTCTATGTTTACATTTTCACATTTTATAAAATGTTTGTTTGTTACACTTTATTAACCATTTCTTAAATATTCCTTATTCTTAAACCTAAATTTAAAGAGGTTATTGTTAAGTGTTTGTTGTGATTTTAGAATTGTGTTTACATTGATTGAGTGTTTTCCATGGTTGTGTTTCCTTTCCTTTCTGCCTTGATAGCTGACAGAAATATAATCAGGAAGGTTATATTTGAAATTAAAATGTTAACAATTAAAATGTTTTTTTCCTCGTCCATATTTTCCATAGGTCATAAAAAATCAATAATTATCGATATTAACCAATATAAAAAAATTATATATATTGTGATACAGTTTTCAGCCATATTGCCCAGCCTTACATTAATACGCAACAAAACCACACACATCGATTCCACGTGTACGTTTCCTAAGGGAAACTGCTTTTGCTGTATGCAAACAGATGAAGAGTAAGAAAAATCTATCAATGAACTGGCTTTTACAGTTAATTTTTCAACTTACTACCTTTGACAAAGTGGCCTAGCAGACTTGGCTCCACTTGACGAGAGTGTAGGACATTAGCAACCTTTTCTCTGTGTTCCATTGGAACGCATTCCACATTTAAACAAAGTGTGTGTTCGCTCTGCTTTCTCTAGATGTCTCGCAACAACTATGCTTTTTCAGCCAAAGTACTTCCAAAGTCTGAGTGCAACCCAACAGTTACTTAAAAGTCTGTTTAACATTCATGGTCAACTGCATTAAAAAAGGAGACCCAAAGGGGTAATTTCTATGAATAATGTGTTTAGTTGAGATGTGTTGTAGTATTGTTAACTGTCTAGTTACACTGCATTAAAACGTACACTCAGTGACTTCCTATTCAATGCAAACTCAGCCTTAAAAAAACATGGCAGTATTAACTAGATTTGACCACAGTAACCATCAATGAAGGAATATTTGCACATTAGGTTATATGGACAACCGCTTATGTGAATGTGAGTCAGCCAATTTAAGGAATGTCAACTTTGGTCCACTGTACAATCTGCTTTGTCGGAGATAACAAAAAGGATATGAAGGCTGTGAATATTTTGGCTTGAAAAATATTGGTTTTAATATAGAAGAAGTGAATAATATTTAAGTAGCTGCAGCATTTTTATTTTATTCTGTATGTGGTATTCGGTTGAAAAAGTTTGAAAATCCCATGTCTAGAACGTGTCACAATACTTTTTATACTGTCCTACCTTACTAACAATATTTATCAGACAGCTTACAACTGTCTGAAAATCCACATTCAAGATCCTGTTGGAGCTTTGTGCCAGGTCCTAGTTTAGTTTCATGATATTAGTTATTGGGGGGTGGCAAGTTTTTTCTTATGTGATTTACTCTAGTCCAGGGTCTGCCTTTCGCCTGAAGTCAGCTCTGGCCCTTGACCAGAAAAGTTGTAGAAAATAGATGGATACAGTATATCTTACACACAGATTGAACGATGTTTCAAAAAATGAACAATACTCTGAAGTGGTTGTTGCTAAAGTGGCACAACATTAATTCTTAAAATGAAGTTATGGTGTAGTCCTGCGATGTGTTGAGACTTGTTTTGCTGCGATATTCCACTAAATGTTAAGTGTTTGTAACAGTTGGATTTACAGTTAGGCTTTGTAGTGGTTTTAGATTTGTTTTACTTCATTATACCAATTTATTGTTAAACAGCCGTCTGATAAGTTGTACAGTTTGTTCTGAATAGTTCAGTTATTGCACAGCTACAAGGAACACTTTATTTTATCCTGGGAGTCTGCCACTTATTTCCCAGAGCTCTCCCACATGAGTTGATGTTAGCCTTAAAACTCAACGAAGGAATGCTGTTGAAAAGTAGCATTATTATTTTTTATTATTGTGATTTACTGGCTTATATTGAGACATTAGGTTTGGGTTTATTTAAAGGAATACTGTATGTAGTGGTACCTCAAATTACAAGTGCCACCGACCTTACAAATTCTTTGAGATACGATAGTTACAAGCCAGCTTCAGATACCTCCCCAGCGCTCGTTCGCTGCTCAACATCCTGTGTCTCACTGACTAGCATTAGCTTGTAGCAGATACATCGCTAAACAGACAAAACTTAGTTTTTCGAACCATGGGTCCAAAGAGAGTGAGTCTAAAGGACAGTGCCGAGAAGGAGCAGATTGTAGACATTAAATTAAAGAAAGAAATCATCCAAAACTTGACCGATGTGTGCGTGTAGCCAACTTGGCGAAGCGTGCGAGCGTAGCACTTCTACAATCGGCACCAATATTAAAGCATGAGGAGTCGAAAGGCTGTAATGCCAGCCAACAGCATGTGAGTGAAGAAAGCGAGGTGGAAAAGACAAAATCAGCAAATGCTGTACATTCTTATTGCATTACAATACTTGCTTTTTCGGGGAGCATGTAACAAATGAATAGTATTAACATTTATTTCAATGGGGAAGATTGCTTAGAAAGATACGAGGAGGGGCGGTCTTACCCCCTCTGCCGCCCAGAACATACATCAGTGCAAAACATATATTTAGTTTTGAAGTAATATTTATTATTTACATAATTACTCTGGAAAGTTTGTGAGGGATATTTTTATTAAAATACAGGTGAAACTCAAAAAATTTAAATCTAATGTAAAAGTCTGTTAATTATATACATTTTCAGTTCAAGTTTTTATAAGCTGTAAGCCATGATCATCAAACTTAATAAGTCTTGAAATATCTTGAGTTGCATATTATGAGCCTATGTCATATATTAGTTTAAACTTGTAAATATAATTGCGGAATAAACAAACTTTTGCCCAATATTTTTTTTTTTTAGTTTCACTTGTAAACTGTTGTGAAAATGAACTCAATGGCCTAGTGGTAGAGTGTCCGACCTGAGATCGGTAGGTTGTGAGTTCAAACCCCGGCCGAGTCATACCAAAGACTATAAAAATGGGACCCGTTACCTCCCTGCTTGGCACTCAGCATCAAAGGTTGGAATTGGGGGTTAAATCACCAAAATGATTCCCGGGCGCGGCCACCGCTGCTGCCCACTGCTCCCCTCACCTCCCAGGGGGTGAACAAGGGGATGGGTCAAATGCAGAGGACAAATTTCACGTGTGTGTGTGACTATCATTGGTACTTTAACTTTAACTTAATTTAATGCCAACTAGCAAAACACTGCCCATGTGCTATTTTGGAGTGACAGCGGGGATGGCCAATCAGATGTTATCAGGAAACGGCAGCGCCAAGGCAAATCTGAGTAATAATTTGTGCATGACAATTCAGCAGCACCGAGCAGAAAAACATAGGGCTGCAACTTGCCTTTGCTTCGGAAAAAAAAATCGGTGCACATGTTATCCAACTTAGCTAACAGTGCTAAAAAAACACCACCAGATTTAAGTATTGTGAGTTTTAAGCTCTGTGATGTAACAAATTAAACTCCCTCCTCACTTCACAAAAACGAAATTTAACATCCTTGATCATCCAGAGAAAAAAAGTGCCGTGCGTCTTTGGCCCTGTTGGCCACCTGAAGGCACTGTTGGCTCACATTTGCTCCTCGCCCTTTGCAACCAAACGGCTGCCCATGCTTTGTTTAACAATCTTTTTTTCAACGAAAAGGAAGGTGGTTTCAAGTTTCATTGACTGTTTATGTTCGCTTTGACAGCGGCAACGCTTATGAATGATAAATAACATGACAAATTGAGACAATGACAAAATGATGGTGAACAATATTGATCATAAATCTGGTTTTACTTGACCAATGTTCACCATTTAAAGACTGGTAGGCAGTTTAAAGTCTGCACTTGTGAAGTTTTGCGAACCGCAAATATGCTTCCCTACAATATTAGAAATAGCCACTACATTCAAGGTCTGTACTCAGCATTGGCCTAATATTTGCACCCTTATGAAATATTTACTCTTTTAGAAAACAGCTGACTGAAGTTACAACAAAATTACAGGATTCAGGTCATTTTTTTGCAATTTGGCCACTATCACTACACAAATGTGAGTTCCCTTTGCAGCCTGAAGCACCCCTATGGCACTTGCATCTGGGGAGGGGAGGCTGCAAGATCTCTGATGCAGACAGCTTGGTGTAGGCGGGCTCTGACGTCTGTCATAGGCAGGCCTGGCTTACTGGGGTGGGTGATACTGCAAATGTTGGTATCGATCCAACACCAAGTAAAATACCGGGTCAGTATTGTGAATACTAATACCGATACTTTTTTATTTGACATTTTTCAAGATCATTGAATGATTTTGTGATTTGATATTTACTAGTATATTTCTAGGTTAAATGCTTCTACCGCTAGCAATCAATATCAACGTAACATGCAGTTGACAAATATGATTTAGGTTTGCATTTAATACTTGCATTGAAGAAAGAGAGCACAGTCTACCAAGTCAAATTCATTGTGTTAGACATATTTGTCCAAAAAACATTCTGATTCTGATTCTGGTGTACTGTAGTATCAGAACTAGATTTGGGCCATACTGCAAATTTAGATTTTAAATAAATACAGGTACTTTTTGTTTTGGCCTTTTCCCCCCGAAAGCAACTCTTGTGTCCAAAGACCTATTCCGTGAGTTGAGTTGAGTTGTAAACTATCCATCCATCTATTTTATACCGCTTGTCCCTAATACAACAAATTAAGACAATGTAACAATATCAACAAAATAAGATAATTATTCCCTTTTAATAAATTGTCTGAGCAAAAAAAGGTTAACAGTGCAGTAATAATCAAAAAGAAAACCTACTATTGGCTCTCATTTGAATTCGAATTGATTCTTGCTTCCAAAGTCCTCATGTTAGGGTTGCTCGGTATGCGAGGATATACTATATAAATTATATACATTTGGACGATGATAGAGCTTTTATTACTAAATCGTTACATTGTAATAATACATGTTGATGACAAACTCCAGTTGTGTCCCGCAAATTTGACAGCAACAAGCAAACAAACGCATGTCCTAAACAAATTGTAGCATTCTCGCTAGCAGCTAACGCCTCTCCGCAGTGCAAAGCCACTTCTGAGCCAGCATTCTTTACTTCCATGATGGTAAATAAACTGTTTCTTACATGTATCATCAATGGAGGAAGAGGAATAGGTAAACATGCTACATACACTACAAATTGTAGGAACATATGCTACTGTAACTGCCAACTGCTAAGAGAGCTCTTGTATGTATGTATGTATGTATGTATGTATGTAAACAGTGTAGGGCTGATCGACACAAATATCGACAGTAACAATACCAACAATAGGTTCAGTACATGGTATGCTTGATAGTATAGTGGTTGGATGGATATGTTGATTATCAAAATCATTTTTGTTGTTTTTGATATTGTTTAACAAGCTCAGGAAATAAGTCGCTAGACACAGGAGGGCTTTAAGTCATAAATCAAAGATTTTGGCAGTTTAACAATATCAAAACATATATAAACTAGTTCCTCGTTCTCTTATATTACATATAAATGTTTGAGCAAAACAAAGTGAATCATACACAATAACTAAACAAAAACGACAAAAAAATATTTTGAGAAAATTTAATTATCGATCTGATCACCCCAGTAACCATAGACTAATACTACCTTTAATATCAACACCGCCAATTTATGGATTGATCCGATTCTCTTACGTGTCGTGTATTGACTGTGACAATGCTGACACACCAACAGTTGTTGTTATATTATATATTATATATTACACATCTTGTCAATTTCATGTTAATAGCTGCTTACTTCTGTAATGTGGTTCCATCTACACTACTTAAAGTTTACTAAGCACTTCTAAGTGTTGTTTAAAGCTAGGTTAGCTTAGCTATTACTATTAGCATGCCTGCTTTTAGCGTTCTCTCAGTGTTTAACATGTTTAATCTCTTCCTCCAGTGATGATACTTAAAAAGGTTAGATTAGGATTTTATTTCTACCTTAAAAACACTTCCTTGTGGTCTACATAACATTTAATTGTGGTTCTTGGTCTAACTGTCGCATAGATTGTTTTACAGACCATCTTAAAACCGCTTTCTGACGGTCTCTTCAGGATGCACCGTTTTGTGGGTGGCCTCCACTTCGGCTGCATCTTCTCCCTGTTAGCCATATTGTAGTTTTTAGCGCTTTTAGTTTTTCCAAACCACTCGTTTGAAGGAAATATGAAGGAAGGCAATATTGTTTTATAAATATCTACGCCATGACTCCATGGTTATATTTCAATTTTTCAGGGGTTATACAGATCCCAAATACACAAAAACAGGTACTAATAGGTAAGAAACATTGGTTTTGTCATGATCCGTCGCCGGATCATGTTTTGTTTAGTTATGTTCTGTTAGTTTTGGACTCCCTTAGTTCCTGTTTTGTGCACTTTTGGGTTTGTTTTGGTTACCATGGGTACTAATTGGTTTCACCTGCCTCTGATTAGTGTTCGACATGTTCACCTGCTGTTGAGCACTAATCAGAGAGCTATTTATTCACGTTGCTCGCCACACCCGGTCTGGTTTCATTGTTTGCGAATGCAACAGTTACGTTGGGTATTCCTTGTTCTCTACGCTTTGATTCCTGTACTGAGTCTCGCCTTAGCTTCCCATGGGTTAGGCACGCTTGCCTTTTTGTTGTTTTGCATGTATTTTGGTAAATTGGATGATTTATGAAGAATAAATCAAATCCTTCCTTCACGCTTTCGCCCGGAGTTGTCCGTTTTGCATCCTGGGAGAACGAACCGCGCAGTAAGCCGCGGCGATATGGCCTTTTATTTATATCTCAATATTTTTAAGCCATGTCACGATACACGATATACATCTCGATATTTTGCCTTAGCCTTGAATGAACACTAGATGCATATAATCACAGCAGTATGATGATTCTATGTGTCTACATTAAAACAATCTTGTTCATACTGCATTAATATATGCTAATTTTAAACTTTCATGCAGAGAGGGAAACCACAACTAAGTAAATTTACCAAAACTGTATTTATTAAACAGTTATTAAGCAGTGGCACAAACATTCATGTAGTTTCAAAACAGAAAGTGCAAGATTGTCAGATACATTTTAAAACAAGCTATAAGTGCACTTTTGTGCATGATGTCACTAAGATGACATATCAAAACAACTCTAAATTAAAGTGCACTTTTTGTACCGAACGCAACTACAATAGTTTAAAACAAATAAAGTGCACTTTTGTGCATGATGTCACACAAGATATTTCAATAACTGAAATAAAAATGAGCTGCATAATAAGAAATCAAATAGTGTATGTCCTTCCATATGTGGTAGGTTCCTGCAGACGGTGACTATTTTTTTCATATAGTGTTGATCTGGAAATGGTTGCTTCGGCATTTTGTGAGTGTGGCACCGAACTGAGCTGGTGATATGCGGAATTTCAACCACTCTTCATTCTCTAGTGGGTGACTTTTCAAATTATGCTACAAATTAGCAGTAGGTGCTACTTTTTGTAACAACGCTTTTGCCGCATACTTGTTTGACATCTTTCCGCTTGAAGCCAAACCACCACCAGAAGATGGACCCCATGCTGTTTTTCTTGGGAATTAATTCTTCCTTCATTTGTTACCAGATTCGCACCTTCTTTCTCTTGTATTACCACTCGCACCAGTCCGCTAGCATCACAGCTAATGTTACCCATTCCGCTACCTTTCTGCTCCGCGAGGGCGTATGACGTTGCACGCGCGACAGTATGTGACGTATGTAAGAAGGTGCGCTTGTTTTATGTCTCTGTGAGAAGGAGAGACAAGCAAGAGTGAGAAGAGCCTGTAGTGTAATGCCCGCAGCTAAAAGCAACTGCGTGAGAACGTATACTCGAATATCACGATATAGTCATTTTCTATATCGTACAGAGACAAACCCGCGATATATCGAGCCCTATGATCAGCACTAAAAGGCATTAATCGGCAATGGCTGATCACATAATTTTTCATAAAAATCGGCCAGTACCATTGGTGGTCGATTGATCGGCACATCCCTAATCCAAACAACAGAAGAATAAGTGTTTATTACATGTTAACAGAAGTGTAGATAGAACCATGTTACATCAGAAAGTAACTTGCTATGAACAGTTAATTAGCAAGTAGATTAATACAAGTTTTAACAAAATAAAACAACCGGAAATGACGCAATGTGCAATGTGTTACTGCATGTTATGTTATATGTTACGTTAGCAGCCAAATTAGGAGCCTTTGTAAGTAACCCATTTTGAAATTGTTCTACTAGGGATGTCACAAAAAATTTGTATTGATAACCGTAATAAAACTCCCAAAGATGACTGTCACTATTTTAAATAAAAATTATCAAAAAACTTGATTGATAACTGCACTTTGATAAACTCACGGACTGACATATATTAACGTATTTTGCCATTAAGAAACAACATACCTCAATATGAACTTATATAAATACATTGTTGTCTGAGTAATAAATATATTTAATTTTATACACTTAACTTACAGGCTCTGCTGTCTTTGGACAGAGTGAACGATCTTTTCTCAAATGCATACAACACAGACAAAGGTGTTTTTTATAACAACTTTATTGACACAGATGGCAGTGTCAACAACTGGAAGTGAACTCACGTGATGTCATATAAACCGGAAATGAAGCCTAGTGAACACTCAATTTGTCTTTGTCAATAAAATGTTTTCAATCTTTATCAATAAAAAATGGTAAAACCTTTACAAATTCAAATGGAGGAAGATAAACATATTCAAACACTTAAACATATTGCTTTTACAAAGTCAGAACAGTTTTTTTAATGTTTTTTTGCTAAAAAAAAGTAAATTGGGTATATATTTGTTTTAGTTATTTTTTAAATACAACTTGGTTAAAATATTTCAGTGTAGTACTTTTTGAGCACATTTAACATTACTGTGATGATAACCGTCATAGCTTTGAAAAATGTAGAAGGAGTAGTCGCCAGAAAAAAGGGTAGAAATAGGGCTTTAGAAAACCAGGAATTTTGGAAAATCCTGGAATTTTTTTAACTTGGAAAAAGGGTACCGGTAGTTTGAATTTTCAGAATGGTGGAATATGTTGAACGAGGAATGGTTTGAATTGGTTGAAATTTGTGGAAATGGTGGAAGTTTGAAAAATGGCCAATTCATTTTGAATGGTAAACATGTCCCGGAAAACCTGGAATTTTGGGATATCTAGGAATTTTTGGAATTAGTCAAGGGAAAGCCTGCAATTCCCGAATAGGCTGAACAGTTTGGAGTTGGAACGATTTGAATTGGGTAACAAAAATGTGGAAGGTCGAGCGTGCCAAAATCTGGAGAAGAAGAAGTTGTTGAATAATAATAAATATATGAATTTTGGTGTAGAAAACCATATGTGTGAATGCTTTGGAGCATTCACACAATAACGTAGGATGCTGCAATATGTATCGCGATAACTATTTTAAGCCATATCGCCCTTCCTACCTTATGTGTCCAAACACTTATTCCCAGAGTTTTATGTAAAAAATATAACAGTGTAACAATAATTAACACAACAAACACTTGTATTCAGATGAGAACTGACCATTATCGATCGTATTACGCTAGTATCGATCTGATACTGATACCACCCTTCGCATGGATGTTTGGATCGACCCGCCCACCCCCTATTAAATGCTTCCAGTGGATGTGGAAGAGGTGGGACCCATCGTGCTGGCAAACTGAATGAGAGGACCATTCATAGATATTGTATTTAGTAGGCGTCCTAGCGGATTATTTTCTAGTCGTAATAACACTGTAAGTGCTACTATACAAGCGGCGGTCTATGTTTTAATGAATGAAAAGCGTGCGGCGACATAGCGAACCAGAACACGTCTTGGTAGCCGCCAGGATCACGTCTTCGTCCCGCAACACTGGCTCGTGTGAGTCGGCTTCATCCTTCCCTCAACATGCCGGGCATGCGTCAGTCATACACGGTGACGGTTCCCGAGGAGCCGCCACCGGCAGCCGCGTTCCCCTTCCTCAAGCAAGAGATGCGGAGAAAAAGCAGCATGTCCGGCTCGGTGCTAGTGTCAACATTCGTGGGGCTCCTCATCAACCAAGCCAAGGTAAGACGGTGCTCGCTACGGTGGCGAACCTCCAGTTTTATCTTCACTTATCATTTATCACTGTTCAAATTGTTCAGACAAATCCGGCATTACTCGAATATTAAAATGCAGTCCCAATTAATTGTGTTTGTATGTGTTTTGTGGGGCTATCCAAAAAAAAGTAAAGGCATATTCCTGAGGTGAGGAGGCAACTGCATTATATTGCATGGCAGGCAATGTTTTGTATTTGCGCGAAAATGATGTGAGGTTGATGTCAAAGTGAGTCTTTTAAGCCTCTCTCTTAAGCTACCCTACACCACTTTGCCAGTAGGCCCGTACTAGCAGGTCACTGCTTACATAACCGAGCTTAATCCTCAGCATTTGCAACACTGCAACTGCTCTCACTATATTGCTCTTATACAGTATATGCTGTTATTTGATCCTTCTACAAAAAACATACATAATGTAAAGCCTACTGGTAAATGTATCGTTTTTACAACTGTCATAACATTCAGTTGACAAATATACAGGTTTGTGTATGTCAAATAACAATATGAATACATCAATCTGGCGGAGCTATCTAGTTAAAAGAATGGAGATGGGGGCATAAACAAAGCTATTGTTTATCAAGTTCTCTCAAAATGTTACAACTGGAATTGTAAGTTAATATAGTGGAGCCCGTTGATGTCAATGCGCCTCAGACTGGCTGACTGACGTCCACATATCCGTGAAAAAGAAGCCATTGTTTTCACATATAATTGTGACTTTCGCCAAACACATAAGAGAATGTTTAAGAATAAAGTTGTTGTTGTTTTTTACATCGTTACATACATATTTGTGTTAAGATTCTTGTGTTTTCATGTGATAATTTATACTGTTATCTAAGAAAGATGCATGTCTTGACTGCTATGTCAATCAAGCTTTCGTACATGTGAAAACAATCTAAAACAAAAATGAAATGAGTGCAATTTGTTAGTTGCTGTGGTATAATCCAGGTTAATACTGTCATATTTTTATTTTGAAGCTGAAAAACAGGAAGTCACTGTGGGCATGTTTTTAATGCTGTGTTACCAGATGGTAGTTATGTTACTAAATAGCAATAATGACGGATGATGGAGTTATAAATACTACAAATCATGTCAACTTAAACGGACCAATTTTTATGACCCCTCTGTATCTCAATTTTTTTTGACCACACTAGCCATATATGTCGACGTCAACTCAAGCGTACAGTTTTTTTAGAAATTAAAATAATGCGTTGGACTGCAATTTGATGAGGTGGTTGACATAGACAGGTTGTCGACATAAGCAAGACTGGTTTAAGTTGGTTCCACTGTAGAAGTATTACGCATAAGTAAGGATGTAACGATATTTGGAACATCTGGATTTGAAAATTTCCTATCAGTTATTTTGACCCAAATTATCATGGCATTGTTGAATGTGATCAAAATGCATTTCTAAATATAACAAATGTTTAACCAAGTTCTATTTAAAAATAAAGAAATAAATGGGAAGTGTGATTATCAATCACGGTTTTATGATAATTTTAATTGAATCTAATATAGCCTTCAGGAGTTTTTTTTTTAAATCATTAAGACCGTAAATCCCTACGCATGGGCTACTATTAAAAGTTTTGTCATCCCACGTAACCTTGACATTTTTAAAGTATGGGAACATATGTACATTCCTTGTTAACCCAGCAAAAGATACAAATGTTTGGTTAAGTCCAATAATTAACAGAAAGAGTACTACTTTATCGTTTTTGTATGAATGTCGGTTAAGGTTTGAATGCCTACTTTTGAGCTGTGTTTGTCATCAAACAAGACAAATCTTGTTACCAAGCTACAACATGGAGCATGCCATGCATCAGCTTCTGTTATATAACATAAAATCATATTAAGAGTGGTCTCTGGTGCTGGCCAGCGCATTCAGCTTGGTTGACACGCTTGATGTTTTGTTGTCCACCTGCTACCTAAACCCTGTCCTGTCATATGCCTCTATGTCTCCACTCCTCCCTCCCCTTGTCTGCAACCAGTGTGGCAGGGGAACGTGCTCTGTCCTTTCTCTACTGTGTGTATTTGAGCTTGTCCGTCTGGGACATGTGCATGTACCCACATAAGGTGTTGTATGTTTATCTCCTACCATGTGCAGCAAGCTCGCGGCATACGATCCGCAATTGTCTGCATAGCTATGAAATGTGACATAAGACTGCCAACACACTTGTTCTTTCAGTGAGGATAAAACATCAGCAAACCAACTAGAAGACTATTTTTCTTGCGGCGTATTTTAGATTACTATGTGTATCTTGGATTACACATACTATATGTGACAGGCTTTCAGGCTGCAAAGTAATGTGAACACAGGCTTGTTAAGATAGTTCAACCTTTTAAAAAGAAACATGCTAATGGGAGAATAGAAGCAGTGGTGTTACATAAGTAGTGCATTTCTTCATGGTCACACTAACAGTATTAAATTATTGTACAAGTAAGAAAAGAGTGCTTTCTCAGTCTTTGAATGCAACAGGGGGCCAGCTCTTAGGATCATAGGCTCTATTTGTTTCTCAGAAAGGCAGTCATTCTTCTCAGTAAGAGGCTCTTACAGTACAGTGGGTGAAATAATAATTTGATCCCGTGCTGATTTTGTAAGTTTACCGTCCGTACAAAGATATGAACAGTACAGATGTTTTATGGTAGGTTTCTTTTAACAAAATTTGACTGTATATCAAGAAAGAATCCATATAATTAATGTGTGTTTGATGAAAAACCTTTGTGCAAGTTTAACATACACACTTACTCCTAGGCTCCAAAAAGGACCTGCTCATGGAAGTGTCATTAGTCAGTAAATAATTAGTAGTGTTGTCTACCTTCAACACTTTAAATTAACTACTTAAGATATACATTTTTTGTATGGTTTTGGTTATGTTATATGGCCTTTTTGTCAAAAATTACATCCGTTTTTTACAATGGAAAATTGCAAAATGTGCAATATTTCTAAAAATAAGTTGCAGACTTGTTAATTTTGACAGCAGTTTTAAATTTAGTTTTAGTCATATTCTTTTGAAGCAAATGTATTTTAGCTTTAGTCATATTTTAGTCATCTAATTTGATATAGTTTTAGTCTAGTTTTAGTCGACTAAGTTCCTCAACGTTTTAGTCGACTAAAATTGTAGTACGTTTTGTCGAGTAAAGTATAACGTTTGTTTGAAGTTATTTTGAAACCACTTCATAAAGGTTATTGCAGAGCATCTCAAAAACTAAATTCACAACAAAACTTTCACACCATGAACATATCAACAAGTCATTTCATACAAACCTTACTGTGTGTTGTTGTTTTACCTGAAATTAAGTATTTGGTTTCAAATGTTGAATAATAATGACTAAAATGATCATATGAAGAAACAAACAAATTTTATTCAGTATTGTGTATAACTACACTGAATGTGCACAATTGGCATCTTGGCCACTGTCTCGTTTAAATACAGTATTATAAATCTAGAAGGTACATATATCTCACAAATCTGTCATTCTTTGTGTCTTAGCTTGAAAAACGACAAATCTGGTCTTTTGGGTTGTCAAGTTGTGCAATTAACTGAACAGTGTGCCGAGGACATCGATTAAAGTGCACTGTACAGGTATCTTAGCTTATTAAATTGGCAGACGAGCTCGCCCATGGTGTACTACATTAGTAGTGGTAGAGTAAGCGGTTTTGCTCCTGTTCTACCGTCTTAAATAGTAACAGTAATTCAGTACAGTATGGGTAATTTTTAAACATTAGCTTTGGCCTACTTACTGTCGCGTAGATGCCCCAGTGCACCTGCAGACAGTGTGTCCATATGTCTTCTCTTTTTTCCAGGTGTAGAAGACAATGTTTGAGGCATCTAACAATACAGTAGGGCTGTATTGATTTGAGAATTTCATATTACGGTTATTGTGACCAAAATTATCACGGTTATTATTATTGTGGTATTGTTGAATGTGTTGAAAAAGCACTTATACACACACTGACATCTTTTAACCAAGGTATATATTTTTAGGGCTGTCAAAGTTAACGCGATAATAGCTTGTCAATAAAGGTCCGTTAACAGCGATAATTGTTTTAATGCGCGTATAACATCCTTACTCCTTTTTTTACTCTTGGCCCGTTTCGTAGCTTGAGAAAATGTAATGTCATCCAGTTACTGTGGAGACACATTTTCTCTTCAATTGCCGTGAGATGACATAATTGGATCGAACGCTGCGGGCGAGTTTTGCCGCTTGTAGAGAGGAGGAGCTTCACGTCCGTGTTTAGACATTAGAGTTGAGTGCAACACTGAGAACATGTCAATTGTTACTTATACTGCTTTATTAAGATAGAATAAAAGCTCAGCAGAAAAAAAGACGGTATCGAGGAAGTCTAAAGTCACTTTAATCGGAGACTTTCGTCAAAATATGTCAAGTCTTTTCTCATACCAATCACACACGTCCGGCTTCACTATAACAGAGGAGAGTATATTTACAGCTAGAATTCACCAACTCAAGTATTTCATATATATATATATATGAAATACTTGACTTTTAGTGAATTCTAGCTATATATATATATGTATATATATATTTATTTTATTATACATATAAATAAAATAACTACTTGAATTTCAGTGTTCCGGAGGCTATCCAGTAGATGGCAGCATTGTCCTGTTTAACTTCTCCGTTCATGAATGAGTATATCATTTCGGCCACCGTGTTCAATGGAGAACCGTGTTCAATGGAGAAGTCTGTTCTACAAAATGTATAGGCAACATACATACCCCTTCCCCTTCGAACTGTCCTGGATGAACTGAAATTCTTGTTTCCATTCGTTTTGGAACTTGCAAGCGTATTTCTTCATCTTGCTCGTCGACGGCGTCGCCATGTCTGTAACTTCCTCGTTCTTCTGCTTCGTCTGCTTGTTGTGTGCGCAGTTGTGCACTCTACTCTCTAAAAGCCGTAGATGTTATGACGTCATTGGGCAGGCAAGCTGTTTATATTGTGAGAAAGCGGACGTGAGAAGAGGCTGTCCCCACTCAGGTCCGCATTGAGCTGGAGGGGGCGTGGCTTCCGGCTCCGGCTGAATACCGGGAGTTTGTCGGGAGAAAATTTCTGCCGGGAGGTTATCGGGAGAGGCGCTGAATACCGGGAGTCTCCCGCTAAAAATGGGAGGGTTGGCAAGTATGCCTTATTTGTGTCTGACTTTATCAAATGGATTTATATTATTGTTTGGCGCAGCCAGACTAGAGCAGGAGGGGATAGAAAGAGAAAAAAGGAAGACAGGGGGAAATTGTAGGGACAAGAGGGGGGAAAGACAGAGACAACAACAACAACAACACAACACTAACAATAACAACCACAACAACATAACAGCATCAACAAATACGATATACCGTATTTCCTTGAATAGCCGCAGGGGCGTTAATTAATTTAAAACCTCCTGTCACTCCTGCGTTTACCGGAAACCAGCGGGATGGCCGTGCATGCGGTAATTATTTTAAAACCTCTTCTCACTCCGGCGTTTACCAAAAGGAATCCATAAAATTTAGGCGTGCGCTTTGAGTGTGATGTAAGCATACCATCATGAAAAGCACATTTAATTAAAAAAAACGTTATTATGGTCTTACCTGTACTTATAAATGGAGTCCATTTGCAGCTCCTTCTGACCAAAAGCATCGATAACTTGTTTATAGAAGTCTTCATTATTTTCTTTTTTCCGTTTTAGAAGTCTCTGTCTCGATGGAGATATTCCTTTAATTATTACCTCCTGCTTCCATTGAAAGTCCAGTTTAGAAAACTGTTTTATTTTAGATACCGGTATGTAATCCTCCTTGTTAAAAAAAAAAAAATCTCTTGCTGCGTGTGTTCACTTCTTCTGCAGTACCGGAAGTCGCAAGAAGGATCACTAGCGCGGCAGCGCCCTCTCCCACCAGGAGGCGGGAGTCATTTAATGACTTATACAGTATTTCACACACGCAGCTACGGTATATTAATAAAACATAGATGCTTACTGTTCTCTTTAACATACTGTGCCGGTATTCAATAGCTTGGACCTTAAATCCTACTGAATAGCTCTTTATCTTTTTTCCTTTGTGCGATTGTAAACTACTGAAATCAGCTTCCTCCATTTTGAAAATGAGGACAGATGCGTCACTCGTGACGTAACGAATTTGACCTGGTGGAAGTTCTAGCCATATGCTAAATATTTTGCGAAACGAGTTTGACCCGGTGAAAATTATAGACATGCGATAATAAAATTAATATTTTGCAAAACGAATTTGATCCGGCTTCTATAATAACCCGGCGATAAGGCCAAGCATGCGTTAATTATTTTGAGAAACGAGTTTGACCCGGCAGTAATTCTAGACGTGCGAATACTATATTCCCTGCGCCAATTCAAGGAAATACGGTATACAAATATGATACAATTAGTGATAGCAAAGAAGCAGTTAGTTAAGTACATTTTGGTAACACAGAAATGACAATAAACAATATTGCACTACAATAATACCAAACATACCAACTTTATTTATAAAGCCGTTTAAAAATGAATAATAACATTAATTACCTCTATCATCAACAATACAATTGTTTCAAATGCAACAATAAATATATGTAATGATAACTTGAAATAAAAAAGATAAATGGAGGGGCAGAAAGAGAATTTAACTTTATTAACCTTGTAGATTGTTATAGTAAAAAGGGTAAGCTTTGTCAGTGTGCCGTGTGTTACCCAGGTTCCCCTAGGGCAGGGCTGTCAAACTCAAATACTGAGTGGGCCAAAATTTAAAACTGAACAAAGCCGCGGGCCAAGGTTGAACAAATTAACCTTTTAATAGGGATCCAAACAAGTTTTGCATTGATTATTGAACAAGCAAGGCTTATATAACTTTATAGTGACATGCAAAATCGAGTTTCAAATAATAATAATAATAATAAAAAAATATCAATGGCATATCAAATACAATTTAAATAGAAATGTAATGCCTCTTTTCTATTTGCAGCCTTCTGAGGTAAATATCAACATTAACTTTTTCCACAAGCTAATACATTTGAAAATAAAATAACAATGAATAAACCAACCATTCAGGACTTTAAACTGCTCAGTTTGCGACACACTGATCTAATCTGATGTGCCCAAGCCAGATACCTGCCATCTTTTCTTGGATGCTAGTTCATTAATGTCAGGGCTCAGGCTTTGAGCTGAGGCATCTTTCATTATCGAACAAAGTTGTTCATCAGTTCATCAGTCATTATACCTCGTAGTCCACCCGGACCACAGTCTTGGGAGCGTGCTTTAAAGGCACTGCGTTTATTGTCCTCCACGAGCTGTCGTCATGTCTGCTTTTCATCCATTCCAACAACGTGCAACGTACAAAATATGTGATAACCCCCCACCCCTTTCGTGCGTCGGTTGAGGTGGGCGGGGTTGGGGGTGCGGGGTTTGGTGGTAGCGGGGGTGTATATTGCAGCCCGGAAGAGTTAGGGCTGCATGGGATTCTGGGTATTTGTTTTGTTGTGTTTATGTTGTGTTACGGTGCGGATGTTCTCCCGAAATGTGTTTGTCATTCTTGTTTGGTGTGGATTCACAGTGTGGCGCATATTTCTAACAGTGTTAAAGTTATTTATACGAGTACCGTCAGTGTAATCTGTATCGCTGTTGGTCAAGTATGCTTTGCATTCACATGTGTGGGTGCGTGCTGAAGCCGCACATATTATGTGACAGGGCCAGCATTCACTGGACTGGGTGAAAAGCGGACGTGACGATTTTTGGGAGGGGCACTGAAATTCGAGAGTCTCCCGGGAGGGTTGGCAAGTATGAGAATTAGCGGTGAATGCGGTGTTACCGCGGCACCGCCGTTGAATAAAATCGGCGGGCCAGCTCTAGTGTTAATTTGATATCGCCTCAAGGGTCAAGTGAAATTACACGGCGGGCCAAATTTGGCCCGCGGGCCAGAGTTTGACACCCATGCCCTAGGGGAACAACGTTAACATATGTTTCAGGCTTTCCCATAAACTGCCAAGATACCTGTGGAGGTGGGGGCGTGGCTATGGGCGTGGTCACGACATGACATCATCGAGTAATTTGCATAATTTACTACAATGATATGATTTTCTCTAAAAAGGCTAAAAAAATGTATACTTACTAATTAATAATAACAGTTTTGTTTTAAACGTCCATCCATCCATCCATCCATCCATCCATCCATCCATCCATCCATCCAATTTACATTATGAATACACAAAAGATAACTACTACAGTATCAAATTAGTATTAGTATCTGAAGCACCATCTCCACGTGTGTTTATTGACAACAGGATTATAACCTGGACACGTTAGCTCGTCGGTATGGTAACAGGTGACTGTTGCTGCGTGCGTCTGCCCCGGCCCCCGAGTCAAACAGCGGCGGTGTTAATAAAGCAGCGTCAGGCTGCTCACCGTCAGTGAAACGCTCGGTGAAATCGCGGATTAACGTTAAATATATGACGAGCCGCGAGCGATGCAGCTATAACCTATCTCACCTGGTAGAGCACCCGCTGCGGCGACCCAGTTCGATCCCGCCTGACAGTCGCTTTGCTCCGCGTCAATCCCCCCTCTCACCCTCTCTCCCCCCTCCCCCGTCTCTCTCCAGCTGTCCTTTCAAAATAAATGCATTCAAATCCCGAAAATAAAAATTAAGAAAATCCGAGTTGGTGCTGCACACTGCACAGGTTCGGACCACTTTTGAACTTGTTTGCCAAGATGTCTTACCCTCGTATTTTGATCCGGTCGGTCCGTTCTTCTTTTACTTCGTCGACGTCGTCTTCTTCTTCTTCTTCTGGCCCACCAGGTGAATTAAGTGCTATTGGCGGAGTTACAATGCATAGTAGGCTACCGCCACCTACTGCACCGGAATTGTAACTACAAGCTACATTCACAGACAGAGTCCCATTGCTTTTATGAGCGGTCGAGCGAGTCAAAAGCCGAAAAATCTATTTGTGGCGGACGTTATTCTTTCGTGGCGGGCCGCCACAAATAAATGAATGTGTGGGAAACAGTGTGTTTGATGAAACGTGATTATATGCATGACTGTATGTATGCATATGTGCCTGTATACAGTAGGTACATGCAGGGCAAGTGCCGCGATGGCCCTCGTCACTTGCCGTAATGCCCTAAAAAATTGACCTGCATCGGCGGAAAAAACATGCCACGACCGCCCGTGACTTTTTACTTGTTAATGGACTTTGGGATGCAATGGTAAACGGTATAATGATAATTCACAATAAAATTCCAGACGGTTAGTAATACCGTCTAATTTTTAATTACAGAAAAACCGTAATTTATTAATGCATTTTAGGCAATACGAAGTAAGGCGCATGCGCACTGGCGTCGTTTGGCTTGACAATCATGGCGGACAAACTACACAGACTTTGCTCCGGAGATTTCGCCTCGGAGTAAATGGAGCCAAGCGCTTGGTTTAACGTAATTTTTTCCCTCACTTCCCGGCGTGCGTTTAAGAGCGCACTGCTGTTAGATGACGACAGGTGTGGACATTATTGGAGACGCACTTGTTCCCACACTAAAAGTATACAGCGAAGGAGAAAAACTATGTTAAGTTGCTTTTATTTTCTCAATACAGTGTCCTTAAGCTGCTGACTGAGAGTTAATGATGTGAGCAAACATGCAGCAGGCGATGTGTCGTGAACGTTGCCACAACTTGTTTATAAAGTCTTTAGTTTGTTGACAGGGATGCTCACTCGTCCTTTATTTAACTGTAAATTGTATCGGTGTTCAAATAACATCAGTACTCGTTAAAATGTTTTGTCATCTCATCGAACTGAATGCAGGCTGTGGAAATTGTGCATTCGATGTGGGAGGTGTCACTCCTGTTTTTTTTGTTGTTGGCCAAACTGTTGTACTGAACCACTAGGAGGCGTTGGAGCTTGTTTATTAGACTTCATCTTCATTAGTCAAACTGCTTTGAGTTTTATATTGATATCAAAAAGTAAACACCATGTTTTTACATTACTTGTGTTTTTTTCATGTGACAAAAGTATCACTTCAAAAAACATTCATGTGACACTGCATTTTGGTAATGTTTTATTGTGTAGTTAATTCTTATATGACATATTTCTGCTCAAACTCTTAATGGATCTGTCCCGATACAGCGTCTACATGTACATATAAAAATGTACATAACTTTAAAAAATAAAAAACCTCCCTCTATCAAAATGTAAAAATAGAGATAAAGGCATCATGTAATGACAAAAAACTGACAAGTGGATATTATTAAATTAACCAGCAACAGAAACCCCAAATCCGCCCCACCACCCAAGTAGGCCGCCACAGGACCGCCCAGCACCGTGCCATGGGAACCACCCACCCCACCTGCAGGGACTCCAACGATGGAGATGGAACATCCAGCAACTGCCCTGGTGAATCCTGCTCCTGAGGGAAGACACTTTTTTTTTTTTAACTTAAAATTTAAAAACATCACAGACACGCTGACACGAGCAGCTGGCCAACTTGCAGCACTGCGGGATACTTTGCACAGCCTGAGCTGCCACGATAGACTAGACCCAGCAGTCCCCCAACCAAGACGGGCATCCGGAAGGGGTGAACAGTGAGACCCAAGGGCTCCAGACACGCAGCCCGGCTGCAGTAGCCTTAGGCGCCGACCCCTGCCGGACAAGCAGGCTCCGAGAGTGCCCCCAAAAATATATATTTATATACATACATACATACATACACACACACACATGTGTATATATATATATATATATATATATATGTATGTATGTATGTATGTATGTATGTATGTATGTATGTATGTATGTATGTATGTATGTATGTATGTATGTATGTATGCATGCATGCATGTATGTATGTATGTATGTGTGTATGTATGTATGTATGCATGTATATATATATGTATATATGTATGTATGTATGTACTGTGTATATATATATATATATATATATATATATATATATATATATATATATATATATATATATATATATATATATATATATATATATATATATATATATATATATATATATATATATACAAACCCCGTTTCCATATGAGTTGGGAAATTGTGTTAGATGTAAATATAAACGGAATACAATGATTTGCAAATCATTTTCAACCCATATTCAGTTGAATATGCTACAAAGACAATATTTTTGATGTTCAAACTGATAAACTTTTTTTTTTTTTGCAAATAATCATTAACTTTAGAATTTGATGCCAGCAACACGTGACAAAGAAGTTGGGAAAGGTAGCAATAAATACTAATAAAGTTGAGGAATGCTCATCAAACACTTATTTGGAACATCCCACAGGTGAACAGGCAAATTGGGAACAGGTGGGTGCCATGATTGGGTATAAAAGTAGATTCCATGAATTGGTTGGTATCAACACTTCTGTTCTCAACAATTGCATCATCAGAGAAATGGACATTGGAACAGTGTAGGACTGACTTGGTAGGATATGTACAGCAGGTAGTGGACACAGAGAGAGAGATCAGAAAGTATAAGAAAAAGTGTCTACATTTGATTATTTACAATCCGAAGAGGTATGATGTGGAAGGGAGGGTGTTAGTTTAGGGTTGAAGTTGCCTGGAGGTGTTGTTTTAGTGCGGTTTTGAAGGAGGATAGAGATGCCCTTTGTTTTACACATGTTGGGAGTGCATTCCACATTGATGTGGCATAGAAAGAGAATGAGTTAAGACCTTTGTTAGATCATAATCTGGGTTTAACGTGGTTAGTGGAGCTCCCTCTGGTGTTGTGGTTATGGCGGTCATTTACGTTAAGGAAGTAGTTTGACATGTACTTCGGTATCAGGGAGGTGTAGCGGATTTTATAGACTAGGCTCAGTGCAAGTTGTTTTACTCTGTCCTCCACCCTGAGCCAGCCCACTTTGGAGAAGTGGGTTGGGGTGAGGTGTGATCTGGGGTGGAGGTCTAAAAGTAACCTGACCAGCTTGTTCTGGGATGTTTGGAGTCTAGATTTGAGGGTTTTGGAGGTACTAGGGTACCAGGAGGTGCATGCGTAATCGAAAAAGGATTGCACGAGAGTTCCCGCCAGAATCTTCATGGTTCTTTTGTTGACCAGAGAGGAGATTCTATAGAGAAATCTTGTTCGTTGGTTGACCTTTTTGATTACCTTGGTTGCCATTTTATCACATGAAAGATTAGCCTCTAGAATGGAACCTAGGTAGGTGACCTCATCTTTCCTGGTGATAACAATGTCACCCACTTTTATAGTGAAGTCATTGACTCTCTTAAGGTTTATGTGGGACCCAAATAGGATGGATTCCGTTTTACCCAAGTGTATGGATAGCTTGTTGTCAGCGAGCCAGGTGCAAATTCTACAGAGTTCAGCACTGAGGATTTTCTCCACCTGTGACTTGTCCTTGCCGGATACCAGCAGGACCGAGTCATCCGCAAACAAAAACAACTCACAGTCGCATGCTGATGACATGTCGTTTATGTATATTAGGAACAGTAAAAGCCCTAATATACTGCCTTGGGGGACTCCACAGCTTACTGAGAGGGGGGGTGACACGGTGCCGTTCACCTCTACCACCTGTTTCCTCCCCTCCAAGTAGGATTGCATCCAGCTCGATGAGGTTTTATCAAATCCGATTGCTCTGAGCTTATCTAACAGTATAACGTGGTTAACGGTGTCAAAGGCCTTCTGAAGGTCCAGCATGACCATGCCGCAGTATTTGCCCGCATCCACCTCAAGGTTTGATGTGGTCGGTCAAATAGAGAAGGCATGTGTCAGTGGAGTGGTTAGTTCTGAAGCCGGATTGGAATTTGTACATGAGTTCATTAGTGGCAAGGTAACTATCGACCTGTTCATAAACTATTTTCTCCATTACTTTCGAAATGGAACTGAGAATAGAAACAGGTCGGTAGTTGCCAGGTTCTAATTTGCTTCGTATTTTAAAGAGGGGAGTTACTCTTGCTATTTTGAAATCTTTTGGTACTTGGCCTTGAGTAATTGATAGGTTTATTATGTGCGTGATGATTGGGGCAATGGTGGTGGCAGAGTCCCTGAGGAATCTGGAGGGGATATTATCAAGGCCGGTGGCCTTGTTTGGGTGGAGCGCGCTCAATTTTTTAAACACCTCGTCAGCTGAGACCGTTTCTAATTTGAAATTGTTGTTGGATATTCCTAGCTTTCTGTAGAAGGCTTTAATGTGTTCTACACCGAAGCGACCAGAGTGGTGGGACAGCTTGTTGACTAGAGTTGTGGCTATGCTGGTGAAAAAGGTGTTAAGTCTGCTTACTACCTCCATTTTGTCTGTAATGAGGGAGTCACCCCCCTTGATGTTGATGTTGGTGAGTCTCGTTTTAAGTTTCTGGCTGCTACCAGGAAGCTGGTTGTTGAGGATTTTCCAGAGCTCACGTGGTTTATTTGTGTTTTCCTCTATTTTGTCGGTAATGTAAATTTTGTTTAAGGATTTAGTCAAGTTGGTTGTCTTATTTCTTAATTTATTGCATTGCTTTTTGAGTGTTGAAAGGAGTGATTTGAGTTTATTATTGGGTTGTTTATCTACTTCGGTTTTGCACTTTTGGTATTCGGAGTATTTTCTGTCTCTGTCTTTTATCGCAGCTAATAGGTCTGGATTCATCCATGGTTCAGAGCGGGCTTTGATCCTGACAGTTCTCACGGGAGCCATATCATTTAGTATCGCTAGGAACGCTGTTTTGAAGCTATCCCAGGCATCTTCGACCAGGTTGCTCGTGAGCACAGGGGACCAGTCCCACTCACCTAATTTGAGGTTGAAATTATCACTGGAGTATGTTTTAACGGATCTGGATTGAGCTGTTATGTGGCCATTGGCTTTGGGTTTAGTTATTTTGCGGGTGCAGAAGGTTAGATAGTGGTCGCTAAGACCACAGATCATGACCCCACTATTTTTTATGTTATGCCGATCTGATGTGAGAGTGAGATCTATGTTTCATTGGGTGGAATCACACACCCTTGTCCAATTCACTGTTTGTGTGGAGAGACTTGGGGGAGGGGGAGAGAGGCACATTGTTCTTCGGCCAGGTGATGGGGGAGGGGCGAAGTTGAAGAAGTTTCGCGGGTTTTGGTGATGTCGAAAACAGTGATCAGGTTTGTACAAAGAATCCCCTGTAACCTGTGTAGTCCTTGGGGGGTCCATGTGACGCGGTGAAGACCCCCAGGGCCTGCGCACTGCCGACTCTGATGGCGGCCGGGGTGTCGTCGAAAGTCACAACGCCGTCCGCCGCCGCGCCGCTGTCCTCACCGGTGTCCTCACCGGTGTCTGGGTTGACTTCCTCCGTCTCCGGGCCGCTGACCGCACCGATGATCGTGGTGTAGTCCTACGTCGTGCCGTCGATCGCTGGAACGCAGGTGAGCACGGGTGGTGATGAGCAGACGAGGGCTGGCGTAGGTGGAGAGCTAATGTTTTTAGCATAGCTCTGTCGAGGTCCCGTAGCTAAGTTAGCTACAATGGCGTCGTTAGCAACAGCATTGCTAGGCTTCGCCAGGCGGGACAGCATTATCCGTGTGGTTACAGGTCCGGGGTTTAGTTCAGTGTCTCCTGAGAGTAGAAGTAATAGTAGTATTGTTGATCTTCGGTCTATCCTTCCAGTCAGGGGCATGTTTCTTCTGTTTCTATCCGCAGTTAAGCACTTGGCTATCACGTTAGCTCCGAAGCTAAAGTGCTTCGCCGATGTATTGCCGTGGAGATAAAAGTCACTGTGATTGTCCATTTCGCGTTCTCGACTCTCATTTTCAAAAGGATATAGTATCTATCCGAGGTGGTTTAAAATACAAATCCTTGATCCACAATAGAAAAAGGAGAACGTGTGGAATCCAACGAACCCTTTTATGTAAGCTACGGTCAGAGCGAAAAAAAATGCGACCGTCCATCCTGGCGTCCTGCTGAGACGTAGCACTTTTAAGATTCATTTAAATTAAAAGTGCGTAATAAATAAAATCTTACGATTTATTTAAATAAAAAGGGTATAATAAATTAAATCTATTATTATTGTTTATTATTTCTGCCGGGCGTTTTGGTGTCCGACTGTGTTCAGCAGTCCTCAATTGCACCATAAAAACACCTCCGTCTCTTTTCCTCGTAGGAAAGATTGATCACCACGATTCCGTCCTAAGAGAGCATAGCTTGTAGGTTTAATGTGCACAATTGAATATCTTAGTTGCTCAGGCAATAATGTGTTTGTATAAGTTTAGATTGGAGTATATTGTTTCTTAATGGGGAAAGACTACAATGTTTTCATGTTAGCATTTGGGCTAGCGAGCTGGCACCAGTCAGTCCGTGAGTTTGTCAAAGTGCAGTTATCAATGTCAGCGTGTTGATCTTAATTTAAGAGGGTAATACTAACCATCGGGAGTTTTTCTGCGGTCGTCATTTATACCGTTTATCGCAGTGGCGTGCAGTCACTAGAGGCAGGGGAGGCACGGCCTCACCTGCCATCATGGAAAGAAAAAAAAAAGTAAAAAGAAAAAAAAAAAAATTAAATTGTTATATGTATCCAGTGATTATACTAAAGTTATTTTCCATTTAACTTCACCAGTTTTAGATTATTTTTATTTTTATTTTCACATTTGCCGTTCAAATACTGAGAAGAGACGGTGCGGTGATCAGCAGCCAGTTGAGGCACGTCACTGCGTTGTGCCTCAACATGGATTGTGCGCAATGACTCGGCTAACTGCTGGCCTGCTGTGCAGTGAGACCGTATTGCTATATGAATTATATTATACATTTCCATAGTTTAGTTAGCTGAGGTATATAATGTACAGTGTATTTTGTCAACAACTGTATGTGTGTAACGTATTTCTTGTGCTGAGCGATCATAATACTGCTGCGAAGACGCACTGTGAGAGGCTCGTCTCATAACCCCGCCTCCTGGTGCCAAGCTACTCCGCCGCAGAATGCACTGCCCGACGGGAGCGCCACACCAACCAAAGCCCACACCCAAACCCTCCACGTGCAAGACCGAATCCACCCAATAAAAGTCACTTAACAAGAAGCCAAAAAGTGCAAAAACAACAATGCTCACGAGTCGCGCTGGAAGAGCCGCGAACGACCGCAGGGACACAACATTAGGTACACCTGCAGACTGCAGCACGGATTTCATATTTCATTCATTCACAACTCTTCCAACACGAACACCACTGTTCCCGCACTTATAAGTAAAGGTAAGACCATAATAACATTTTTTTATTAAATGTGCTTTTTTGTGTGCTACAGTTTGTAAGTGTAAAGTTAAAGTTAGGTTAAAGTACCAATGATTGTCACACACACACTAGGTGTGGTGAAATGTGTCCTCTGCATTTGACCCATCCCCTTGTTCACCCCCTGGGAGGTGAGGGGAGCAGTGGGCAGCAGCGGCGCCGTGCCTGGGAATAATTTTTGGTGATTTAACCCCCAATTCCAACCCTTGATGCTGAGTGCCAAGCAGGGAAGAATGCTGGTATGAGCTTTTAAACATAACCCGTTAACTGCTGCCAATCAAATGGTGAATAAGATACTCTTTAGGGTTCATAAGTTTGTCAATCTGACTGTGATGAAGTCAGTGCCTCACCTGACATGAACCTCACCGCACGCCACTGGTTTATCCTTACATCCCTACAACACAGTACTGTCTTTCTAGTAAAAAGTCCAAACACCATGCCTTACAAAGACAGTAGTTCTGATTGGACCCCGTCGTGATATACCTCCCGCCCCTCTCCCACATGCTACTGTGATTGGATAGATTCCTAACTTGTCCCAACCGCCTAAAGAGGAAATTAAATATGATTTGATTACGTTTCTGTCAATATTTTCGTGTTGTTTTAATTCATCAGTTAATTTTGGCATTGTTTTTGTCAACGTGCATTTGCTGTGATTCGTTATCATCCAATTTTAGTCATGGAAAAATAGGTCGTTGACAATAACTTAAACTAAGATCTTTAGCCAACAAAATTAACACTGTTTGCAGAGTGGAATTTGTGAGGTTGGGTTATTACAGACTTGAATAGGCCAATAATTCATGACAAAATTGATTTTGATACAGTAGAAAAAATATATACAGTATTTATTTACAGTGCTTACTGAGGTAGTATGAGAGAGAAAACAAGTAGGATATGGTTGCGTTTATTGAGTTCACAGTAGTCTTTTATGTATACAGTAACTAGGGATGATGTTTGATAAGAAATTATCGAGTTCGAGCCCATTATTGAATCCTCTTATCGAACCGATTCCTTATAGATTCTCTTATCGAATCCAGATAGGTTGTTGTATATGGAAAAAACCACACAATATTTGGTTAAACAAAAGCTCACTTTTATCTTATAAGATAAATAAATAAATATTGACTGTTGTTACCCCCCTAAAAAATTTTAATTAAATAAATAAATATTGACTGATGTTACCCAAAGTATATTAAAAGTGGGATTTTTCAGAAAAACAAATATATACAGTAACACAAAAACAACCTGTCTCTGTGATCACTATAGGTGTCTAAATAATAATATAGTGTTAAATAAAATCAGTCCCTTGGGCACAAAACTGAAAATAATACAGCTCTCCAAAAAGTGCACTTCTGCTGCTATTGGAAAATACTAACTACACACACCATGACACTAAGAACGCCGCAGTCATCAATCAACAATTATTCTTCCAAAAAATTAGCATGTCTGCTTTTTCAGGATCAAGTCTGACCCGCTCTTTGCTAATCGTGTCACCAACGGTGGAAAAAACACGTTCACTTGGCGTGGAACTAGCTTGGACACACAGATAGGTTTGACGACATCCTCCTCCAGTCTGTATCCAAACCTTCTGGGGTCCATCAGTGTGGCCTCCTCCAGGAATGACTGCACGTCCTTGTCCTGGAGGGAAAATGAGGGATAGACACATCATAGAATTACGGGGGAAATTAGCTGAATGTGAAGACTAGGGTGTCTGTTATTAAGTCTTTAGCATTAGTATGTGGAATTAAATGATGGAATGGATTAAGTAATGAAGTTAAACATTGTACTGATATGATCCACTGGTGGATCCAGAATTTGTTCAAAATAATAGTGCTTACAAAGTACAAAGAAGAAGAATTATGAGAAATACTTTCAACCTTATTGAAAATAAGATATTCTTCATCTCAGTATATTAACAATGACTAAATTAATTAATTACATATTACAAAACTGTTGTATATACTAATTCACAGATGTTATTTTATTATAAAAAGGTCAGTAAATGATGTATATATTTGTAAACGCTCTGAAGTGGGAAAGGGGTAGGATTAAATAAGCTGTACTTCTTCCTACTACTTTTCCGACATGATGTAAAGTGAAATGATATGAAACCGTTATGTGTTATGCTGTAAGTGTGTTCATGTATGAAATAAACTAAAGAAAGAAAGAAAGCACTAGTTTATTAGACAGACCTGCAAACTCTGGAGTGGTGTAGGCTACAAGATAACGTTAACGTTATCAGACACATACAAAAAGGCTAACGTTACCGGCACCGTTAGCCACTGACTATGCTTAGGTAATGTTAGTCTAGCTAACATTACTGCAGTCCTGGTTGACATAAGAGGTAACCTTATTTTAGCCTAAAGGCTACAAGTGAGCAAATATGGAAATTAAATATCCCCCCCCCCCCCCTGGCAATAATTGCTTATTGTCGTTTCCTCGTGGTATTTTTTTGTAAAAGAAGCCATACCTTGAGGCGTTTTTTCCGGTCCATTATTTTTGCTGCTTTCTGTATCTGCCGCCTAATGACTGAGCTACGTCAATGCCTGTGATGTCTCACAGGGCATTTCCTGTGGGACGGGATTCGTTCCCAGGGATTCGAATAAAGAGCCAACTCTTTTTCTTTACTATAGTGGCCTCGATTACGGGAACCGGTTCTCAAAAAGGGATTTGAGTCCGATGACTCTTATCAAACAACCAGGAAAACCAGTTTCGAACATCATCCCTACATGTACAGCATAGGCCCATCAGCAGTATAACAATGCACACTTGAATGATTGAGACAAGGCTTGTGGAAATGAGATGTGGTCTGATGAGACTAAAATTTACCTCTTTGGCATCAAACTGACTTGTTATATTTAGAGGCAGAGAAATGCTGAAGATGACCTAAGGAACAACATCTCTTCTGTCACACATGGAGGTGAAACATTCTGCTTTGGGACTGTTTTTCTGACCAAAAACAACCTTGCCAACAAGGGTTTCTCCACCACTTGTGGATCAAATTCCTGTTTCACTAGTTTTGTTGATGTTCTTTGTCATTGTTCAAATGAACCCACCATACAAATTCTGGACTGTTTATATTTTTGTCAGGGGTAAACTTAAAAATCAGCATGAGTTCAAATAAGTATTTCTTCATGGTACTTCTTAGCCTTCCATTTTGTGTGTTTGTGTGTTGGTGTGTTTGCGAGTGTCTGTGTGTTTGTGCACGTGTGCGAGTGTGTGTATGTTTGTGCATGTGTACGTGTGTGTTCGTACGTGTCCGTGTGCATGTGTGTGTGTGCGCGCGCATTAGCAATTGAGCTGAGCTGCAAGTCCTTGTCAGTGTAGGTTGGCACAAGGAACTGATGACTGATTTCACCCTTGTGCGTTGGAGGCCAAACTAAAATGATACTTTCTGTGTAAAGTGTTCTTTCTGTCACCAAATGTTTGTTTGTGCGCAAGGGAGAAAGAGCATGCTGGCTCTTTCTCCCTTGCGCACAAACAAACATTTGGTGACAGAAAGTACACACTCATGTGGGAGTTGGGACGTAACAGTAGCAACATAAGCAGCCTCAGAGGGAGAGTGAGATATTGTTTATGATGTTCTGCCAAACCGAGAGGCAGGTCAGAACAGACTGTTCCGTTGCTTTGCCTCATGCTGGTTTGCCAGCCAATTAGTAGGTGGTGATCAGCACTGCCAGATGGACAAAGGCATTTTACTGCTTCTGACAAAAAGTATATTTTAAGGTTAACACTTGCAAGAAGGGAAATGAGCAGGAAAACCGAATTGTCTTTGTCTATATGCTGGCTGATGGGATATATCTGTTTTGAATGTTATAGTGGAACCCACTTAAATCGGCTTAACTTATGTCGACAACCTGTCAATGCCGACCACTTTATCAAGTCCCGCTCGTCCGTATTCCTCTTATTACAAAAATTCCTGTGTTAAGTCGACATAGACGGTCAACTGCTTTTGTCTTCATAAAATGTAAGTGAAAAAGGGGTCATTTCTATGATAAGTCATCTTATGTCAACATGAATATAAGTTGTTATTGTTGGGCCTGGGCAGATAACACATTTTGGTGGATGATGTATTGTTCCACAAATGATTGCAGATAAACAATATCATTGTTTTATTGTATTTAAATGAGTATACAAATAACAATTAAACTGGCTCTAAATATTTTATTAAAAATTGCACTTCAATTAATATTGAACAACTTCACGTATACTTTTTTTCCTCAGTTCGAAAATTCAATGAGGTGGTTTGTTTTGTTGTCTTTTTTTGTTTGTTGCTATTTTTTCCCAACAAATTTGGCATACTGGCTTGTTCGTCCATGTTGATGAGTTCTTGTTGCTCATTCGGTTTAAAATATTCCCACACAGGGACATTTGGCTCTGCAATCATTTGGCTTTTACAATCTATATTGTATTACCTTGCAGTGCTTCTCGTTAGCGGGTCGCAACTAGCGAGGCTCTATCAGTGCATTCTTTGTGTGGAAGCTTACTGTCCCGCCTTTGCCCATCGAGACAAAGATTGTAGATGACTGACAAAAGGATTCACTCCGTTCATTTAATTCTGCTATTGAATAACATGTTTGGGTTGCACGGAGTGAACCCTCTTGTACCCTGTTTGAAAGCAAGAGACTAAGAAAATAAACAAACACACACAGAGATAGCAATTTATCGCTGCAGACAAGGTTGCCGACCTAATTTTAATTCATTGTTCAATTATTGATTCATGGTTAAATTGATTTATCGTCCCAGGCCTAGGCAACATCAAACACAAAATGAAAGTACAAAGTTCCCTGATTATAGCTGTTAATAGCTGGACTGATGTGTGATGCTGTCATGCAGGGATTAAATTAAAGGTTTATGATTATGTGTTAATTGTCAAATCTTGATCAAATAACTCAAAGTTGTATTTGTATTTGATAGTCAACATTTTGTGTTTTCTTAACACTTCTTACTGTCCCAGCTAATTTGTGTTTAAATGACTGAAACCACATACACTTATGTACCACACATTTAGACACAATTGATTTAAATTAAACTGCTTATGTATGGAAATTACTGCAGCATTGGCATAACATAATTAGCTATCATTATAGTAATGCTACTGGCTGGTATCAAAGCCTTAGCCAGCAATTCACACTCATATTCAAATCCTTTTTAATAGGGTGCTTAGGAAAAGGATGTTGATGTGTAATTGCATTTTGTTTTGTGTCACATCGTGACACGGGAATCAATAGGAGGCTTGAATTACATCAGTGAAAACTGAAGAACAATTTTAGGCTTATACAATAAGAGTTGGTTAATTTGACTTCTATTACAACAATTATTTAATTCTGGCAGCACATGACAGGAATAAATATAAAATATGAAATTTGTGTGGTAGAGCGGCCGTACCAGCAACTTGAGGGTTCCACGTATGATCCTAGCTTTTGCCATCCTAGTCACGTCTGTTGTGTCCTTGGGAAAGACACTTTACCCTTGCTCCTGATGGGTCATGGTTAGCGCCTTGCATGGCAGCTACTGCCATCAGTGTATGAATGGGTGAATGTGGAAATAGAGTCAAAGCACTTTGAATACCTTAAAGGTAGAAAAGCGGTATACATCCATCCATCCATTTTCTACCGCTTGTCCCTTTTGGGGTCGCAAGGGGTGCTGGAGCCTATCTCAGCTGCATTCGGGGGGAAGGCGGGGTACACCCTGGACAAGTCGCCACCTCATCGCAGGGCCAACAAAGATAGAAGTATAATCTATTTACCATTACCGTATTTTTGGGACTATAAGTCGAAGTTTTTTTCATAGTTTGGCCGGGGGTGCGACTTATACTCAGGAGCGACTTATGTGTGAAATTATTAACACATTACCGTAAAATATCAAATAATATTATTTAGCTCATTCATGTAAGAGACTT
This sequence comes from Entelurus aequoreus, assembly GCF_033978785.1. Taxonomy (NCBI): domain Eukaryota; kingdom Metazoa; phylum Chordata; class Actinopteri; order Syngnathiformes; family Syngnathidae; genus Entelurus; species Entelurus aequoreus. The sequence continues at coordinate 44,753,272 of NC_084743.1, forward strand.
CACGTATAAGATTTCATCTGATTTAGCGATTAGGAGTGACAGATTGTTTGGTAAACGTATAGCATGTTCTATATGTTATAGTTATTTGAATGACTCTTACCATAATATGTTACGTTAACATACCAGCCACGTTCTCAGTTGGTTATTTGTGCGTCATATAGCGTACACTTATTCAGCCTGTTGTTCACTATTCTTCATTTATTTTAAATTGCCTTTCAAATGTCTATTCTTGGTGTTGGGTTTTATCAAATAAATTTCCCCAAAAAATGCGACTTATACTCCAGTGCGATTTATGTATGTTTTTTTCCTTCTTTATTATGCATTTTCGGCCGGTGCGACTTATACTCCGGAGTGACTTATAGTCCAAAAAATACGATAATTGGTGAATATTTAGCTGTTAAATGGCTGTCGAGCTTTGCACAAGTAAATGCCCTACAGGACTGCTTGTATCAGAGATTTTAGATACAAGATGATATAATCCGATACTTGTTTTTTTAATAATATGACACCGATATCAATCAATCAATCAATCAATCAATCAATCAATCAATGTTTATTTATATAGCCCTAAATCACCAAAAATGATTCCCGGGCGCGGCTACGCTGCTGCCCACTGCTCCCCTCACCTCCCAGGGGGTGATCAAGGGGATGGGTCAAATGCAGAGGACAAATTTCACCACACCTAGTGTGTGTGTGACAATCATTGGTACTTTAACTTAACTTAACTTAACTTAACTTAAATCACAAGTGTCTCAAAGGGCTGTACAAGCCACAACGACATCCTCGGTACAGAGCCCACATACGGGCAAGGAAAACTCACCCCAGTGGGACGTCAATGTAAATGACTATGAGAAACCTTGGAGAGGACCGCATATGTGGGTCCCCCCCCCCCCTCTCTAGGGGAGACCGAAAGCAATAGATGTCGAGTGGGTCTGACATAATATTGTGAAAGTCCAACACATCAGCGAAAGTCCAGTCCATAGTGGGGCCAGCAGGAACCATCCCGAGCGGAGATGGGTCACCAGCATAGAGATGTCCTTTGCCTGCAGTGCTTTATCTAATTAATGTGTGTGTTTCCCTTTCAGAACTCAAAGAGTGCACAGGGGCTGGTGGGACTAAAAAACCTCGGAAACACTGTGAGTGCAGCTCTTGTACAGGTTTTGGCATCTGTGCTATGAAAAATGTCATTTATGGTGTAGTAAGATGATGTAAAGACTTGCTGTTTTTATGTTTGTTGTGTTTTTGCAGTGTTTCATGAACAGCATCCTGCAATGTCTCAGCAACACACACAGCCTGCGAGACTATTGCCTGCACAACTTACACCGAAAAGACCTTAACAACAACAGCCGCACCAACACAGCCCTCATGGAAGGTGAGAAACTCTCTGGATTTAGGAACTTCAACTGAGCACAGCTGCTCACCTGCTCCCGTTTGACTGCAGAATAATTGTCATTAATGTGTCTTTGTTGGTAGAATTTGCCAAGCTGATACAAACCATGTGGTCATCAACCAGCAGTGAAGCAGTCAGTCCCTCTGAATTCAAAACTCAGATCCAGAGATATGCTCCCAGATTTGTCGGATACAAGTAAGCAGTTTTATCCTTTTTTAGGAGGGACACGATACATGGAACATAGGACAAGGAACAATGCTGTACAAGATTAAGTGTGTTGTCGGGTGTACGATTTGGCGATAGTGGCTAGTTTAGAGCAAAGGAGAAATGTTAAAAGCACTTTTAGGCGTTATGGTTAGTGCCTCGTAATCTTCATCTGTAGATTGGTATGTCAATCACAGTGGAACTAGCTTAAGTCGATCCTACTTATGTCAACAAACTCATCACCCTGGTCTGCCATTAATGTAGTCAAGAAATGACCACTGCAGCTGTGTTAGATAAGAGTATAACATATCAAATGAAAACAGGAAAAACTAAATGGAGGATAATGTCAATAAATCTGATTTAAAAATCCATTTTTATTGCCCATTCGCCTAATATGTCTGCCTCTGGCGAAAGTCACGAGTAAATGTGCAAACAATGGCTAGTTTCACTCACTGTATGTCGACAGGGATAAGTACCAAATTCAGTGCTTTTGTAGGCACCGACTGAATTCTGACGGTACTACCGGGTATCGATTCACGAAAATCAAAGTGCGCCACATTTTGATACCTCATTTGCCCATGACATCACGCCGGCTCAAACACTTGTTGGACAAACAAGCACTCAAGCAGCACTTAGAGCAGACTCAGTCGCATTGCCTCTATGTAATGTTACAATTTTACATTCCAAATGAGCAATACAAAACTCTTAAGGCCCCAGGGGTGTCCAAACTTTTTGCACTGAGGACCGCACACTGAAAAATGTAAGCATGCGGGGGCCATTTTGGTGCTTTTCATTTTCAAAACCCATACAATGTTGATTTTTTTTTTACCTTTAGGGCTCCCATCAAGTTTGGCCTGATTTTGGCATAAAAATGGTAAAAATAAGTAATATATTATTAATATTACTTTTATTAAATTCAACACTTAAAGGCCTACTGAAACCCACTACTACCGACCACGCAGTCTGATAGTTTATATATCAATGATGAAATCTTAACATTGCAACACATGCCAATACGGCCGGGTTAACTTATAAAGTGACATTTAAAACTTCCCGGGAAATATCCGGCTGAAACGTCGGTATGATGACGTATGCGCGTTACGAAGTCAGAGTAACGGAAGTTATGGTACCCGTAGAATCCTATACAAAAAGCTCTGTTTTCATTTCATAATTCCACAGTATTCTGGACATCTTTTGCAATTTGTTTAATGAACAATGAAGGCTGCAAAGAAGACAGTTGTAGGTGGGATCGGTGTATTAGCAGCGGACTACAGCAACACAACCAGGAGGACTTTGTTGGAGCGCTAGCCACGCTAGCCGCGCTAGCCGCCGACCTCACCTTCACTTCCTACGTCTCCGGGCCGCCAAACGCATCGGGTGAAGTCCTTCGTCCTTCTGCCGATCGCTGGAACGCAGGTGAGCACGGGTGTTGATGAGTAGATGAGGGCTGGCTGGCGTAGGTGGAGAGCTAATGTTTTTAGCATAGCTCTGTGAGGTCCCGTTGCTAAGTTAGCTTCAATGGCGTCGTTAGCACAGCATGTTAACCTTCGCCAGCCTGGAAAGCATTAACCGTGTATTTACATGTCCACGGTTTAATAGTATTGTTGATTTTCTATCCATCCTTCCAGTCAGGGGTTTATTTTTTTGTTTCTATATGCAGTTAAAGCACGATGCTATCATGTTAGCTCGTAGCTAAAGCATTTCGCCGATGTATTGTCGTGGAGATAAAAGGCACTGAATGTCCATTTCGCGTTCTCGACTCTCATTTTCAAGAGGATATAGTATCCGAGGTGGTTTAAAATACAAATCCGTGATCCACAAAAAAAAAAGGAGAGTGTGGAATCCAATGAGCCAGCTTGTACCTAAGTTACGGTCAGAGCGAAAAAAGATACGTCCATCACTGTCTCTCAAGTCCTTCACTGTAACGTTCCTCATCTACGAATCTTTCATCCTCGCTCAAATTAATGGGGTAATCATCACTTTCTCGGTCCGAATCTCTCTCGCTCCATTGTAAACAATGGGGAATTGTGAGGAATACTAGCTCCTGTGACGTCACGCTACTTCCGGTACTGGCAAGGCTTTTTTTTATCAGCGAGCAAAAGTTGCAAACTTTATCGTCGATTTTCTCTACTAAATCCTTTCAGCAAAAATATGGCAATATCGCGAAATGATCAAGTATGACACATAGAATGGATCTGCTATTCCCGTTTAAATTTTAAAAAATCATTTCAGTAGGCCTTTAAATCTCTAGATCAACTTCAAGCCTAGCTGTCCATATAAACTTAAAACATTTGTTTATGTATTATGCTTTTTTTTGGCAAAGAACCCTGTTTTTATGGTCAATACACAAAATATGTAATATAATTCCCCCCCAAAAATGTCTAAGTGATGTGAGGTAAATGGAGTCTTAAAGAGGTCATAATTCATAACGTTATTGATAAACATTTTAATTAATTAATATTTTGGAGCAATGGAAATTCTTGTGGATCCAAAAGGGCCCCACTCATAAAAGTTATTTTTAAGTTTGTATAATGTATTTTCTATTTATTTGTTTTATGCCCTTTTTGGCAAAGAAAACTGTTTTTTTATGTGGCAAACACAATATATGCAATATTTTCCCCAAAAAATATTTGTGTGAAGTATGTAGAGCCTTGAATAGGTAAGTAATTCTTAACAACATTGATTTTGATTCATTATTATTTTTTCAACAATATCAGCTTTAAAGAAAAAAGCCTGCACGGCAGCTTTCAACATTGCAACTATTTCACGTTCACGGGTTTGCTCTTTTATCCATTTTTCTATGTGTTTTTTTATACATAATCTTATGAATATGCCGCAGGCCGTTAAAAAATTAGCTGCGGGCCCCATTTTGGACATCCCTGCTTTAAGGTAAAGTAAGGTTCCATCCATCCATCCATTTTCTACCGCTTGTCCCATTTGGGGTGGCAGGGGGTGCTGGAGCCTATCCCAGCTGCACTCGAGCAGAAGGCGGGGTACACCCTGGACAAGTCGCCACCAAAGATAGACAGACAACATTCACACTCACATTCACACACTAAGGACAATTTAGTGTTGCCAATAAACCTCCCCAGGCGCATGTCTTTGGAGGTGGGAGGAAGCCAGAGGGCCCAGGGGAACCCTTTCCAAAATGTACTAGCTTGATGCTAATTTACATTGGATTTGCAGTAAACATGCTACTGATTAGCATTAGGGATTTTACATGGCGATTTCAACACCTCTAAATAAAAATTAAAAAAAACCAAGATGCACGTTACACTCAAACAGCTGGTGTGTAATAAGTTTAAAACTTACAGTAGAAACACTTCTAAGGCGCAACAAAAAAAATCATTTAGATTAATGGCAAAGACTACTCCCTGACTAGGCAAAACACTGTCTATACATCTAACATCTTGGAATTGCATGCATGCAAAGTTTACTATAAAATACTTTCAAATGAGACTTAGAAGTGAAAGAAAACAAAATATGTAATAATATTAATAATAAATCTGCCCAGCTCAGTTATCTATCACTGTTCAATGTTAATTAAACATGTAATTTTGTTATTAAACAATTAACATTTATTAACGCATGACCACATACAAAAAATACGAACATTTGTACCGATATCGTTTCCCAGGTACCATCCCTAGTCACCTATGTTGACATCTTCAGCAAGTATGTACATAAATGAGTCCCCAAGTGACTAGAGTTTAGACGTGCTGTTTGTGTGTCCCCCAGCCAACAGGACGCTCAAGAGTTCCTGCGCTTTCTCCTGGACGGCCTGCACAATGAGGTCAACAGAGTCACCGTCAGGCCACGAGGCACTGCCGAAGACTTTGATCACCTACTGTAAGTGTTTTGTTGACTGTGCGTGTGCGTGTGTGCGTGCGTGCATGTGTGTAAGACGTTCTCTAAATATGGGCGTAATTATTCTTTCTGTGATATTCGATAATGAAAATCAATCAATCAATCAATCAATCAATGTTTATTTATATAGCCCTAAATCACAAGTGTCTCAAAGGGCTGTACAAGCCACAACGACATCCTCGGTGTCGAGTGGGTCTGACATAATATTGTGAAAGTCCAACACATCAGCGAAAGTCCAGTCCATGGTGGGGCCAGCGGGAACCATCCCGAGCGGAGACGGGTCAGCAGCGTAGAGATGTCCCCATCTGATGGACAGGCTAGCGGTCCACCCCGGAGCAGAGTAGAAAAGAAAAGAAAAGAAACGGCAGATCAACTGGTCTAAAAAGGGAGTCTATTTAAAGGCTAGAGTATACAAATGAGTTTTAAGATGAGACTTAAATGCTTCTACTGAGGTAGCATCTCTAACTTTTACCGGGAGGGCATTCCATAGTATTGGAGCCCGAATAGAAAACGCTCTATAGCCCGCAGACTTTTTTTGGGCTCTGGGAATCACTAATAAGCCGGAGTTCTTTGAATGCAGATTTCTTGCCGGGACATATGGTACAATACAATCGGCAAGATAGGCAGGAGCTTGACCGTTTAGTATTTTATACGTAAGTAGTAAAACCTTAAAGTCGCATCTTAAGTGCACAGGAAGCCAGTGCAGGTGAGCCAGTATAGGCGTAATATGATCAAACTTTCTTGTTTTTGTCAAAAGTCTAGCAGCCGCATTTTGTACCATCTGTAATCTTTTAATGCTAGACATAGGGAGGCCCGAAAATAAAACGTTACAGTAATCGAGACGAGATGTAACGAACGCATGAATAATGATCTCAGCATCGCTTGTGGACAAAATGGAATGAATTTTAGTGATATTACGGAGATGAAAGAAGGCCGTTTTAGTAACACTCTTAATGTGTGACTCAAACGAGAGAGTTGGGTCGAAGATAATACCCAGATTCTTTACCGAGTCGCCTTGTTTAATTGTTTGGTTGTCAAATGTTAAGGTGGTATTATTAAATAGATGTCGGTGTTGAGCAGGACCGATAATCAGCATTTCCGTTTTCTTAGCGTTGAGTTGCAAAAAGTTAGCGGACATCCATTGTTTAATTTCATTAAGACACGCCTCCAGCTGACTACAAAACTGGAGGGCAACGTCCGTCGTATATACCGTCGTATTTGTGTTAATAGAACCCAGCTGTAGCTGAGATGCATTGTCTTTAATCTCTTTTCTAATGACTTCAATTTTCTTATTAAAGAAATTCATAAAGTCATCTGCTGAGTGGGTGGAGCTACTGGGAGGAGTCCCTTGTTGGGTTAGCGATGCTACTGTACTAAACAAAAATTTAGGATCATTTTTGTGAGGTGGATGAGATTTGAGTAATATTTAGCTTTAGCTGAGGTGAGCATGCGTTTATAAGTTATTAAACTATCACTCCATGCTTGATGGAAAACCTCAAGTTTAGTCGCACGCCATTTGCGTTCCAGCTTTCTACATGATAATTTCTGGGCTTTAGTTTCTTCTGTAAACCATGGGGTACGCCTTTTAGGGGCCCTTTTTTGCTTTAGCGGTGCTACACTATCAATGGTGTCGCGCAGGGCGTCGTTAAAGCTGTTAGTGAGGTTATCAATAGAGCCCACATAATTTGGGAATGGTGCCATTACCGAAGGCAGTAGGTCAGTAAGAGTCGTCGTTGTGGCAGTATTAATGTTGCGGCTGCTATAGTAGTTATTATTATTATTATTAGTTTGTTGACAATGAGTCAGAACTTCGAATTTTATAAGGTAATGATCGGACATTACTTTAGTGTACGGGAGTATCGTAACTTTAGAGGTGGTGACACCCCTGACAAGCACTAGATCTATCGTATTACCGTTGCGATGCGTGGGTTCATTTATTATTTGTGTAAGACCACAGCTATCAATTATAGTCTGGAGCGCCACGCATGGAGGGTCCGATGGGGTATTCATATGGATGTTAAAGTCTCCCATTATGATTATATTGTCGGCGTGCGTCACTAGATCAGCAACGAACTCTGAAAATTCATTGATAAAGTCCGAATAGGGCCCTGGGGGGCGGTAGATGACAGCCAGGTGCAGAGGCAGCGGTGTGACAAACCTCACAGTAAGCACCTCAAACGAGTTATATTTATTATTTAGGTCCGAGGTAAGGCTAAAGTTTTTGTTGTATATTAGTGCAACACCCCCACCCCTTTTAATGGGGCGGGCAATATGCGTTCCCGCATAGCCAGGAGGAGACGCCTCACCCAGCGCAAAAAAATCGTCTGGTTTGAGCCAGGTCTCGGCTAGACCAACGACATCAAGATTGTTGTCTCTGATGACTTCATTAACTAATAACGTTTTGGAAGACAATGACGTTATGTTTAAAAAGCCCATATTATAGGTAGTGGGCTGTTTTGAGGAGTTTTTGTTGAAAGTATCCGTAGTAGCAATATTAATCGCATTGCATTTAATAGCATTGACCAGTGAGTAAAAAGAGTGATAATTTCAAACAATGTGTGTCACTTTCTCCTGCGTTAGCTATCAGATCAGATGCCCTAAATTATTTTTGTATATTAGTATAGGTTACCTAACTGCTTGTTGAAGGGTCAGTGTTAATCTCTGCAATGTTCCAAATCCCTCTGCTGTGATCCAAACAAATCTACGCTGTCCAATTGTGGACAACAAAACGATCCGGGAAAGCAGTCGCAACTTTGAAGAACTTTGCATCTTGGAACAGAAAAAGCTGCACTAACCCTTCAATAAGGTTTTCCCACCCTTCAGTACAGTGTGCATGTTTATGCATTTCCATTGCTAGAAGTTGTAAGGATCCCTGAGCTGTTTGACTTTGACGCATCAGTTCATTGGAAAAACGATGTTGTGGTAAGCTAGTGTAAGGCTAAACACACCGCTGTCCATTGATTGGTCGACACAGAATTGTCACTTTTACATGACAAGAAAGTGGGAAGAAAAAAGTGCCAACATGGTGGTTTATGAAGCGTATTACCAACTCAGCACTGTTGTATCGTGGCGATTTACACTGTTGTGTTGGAAACAGCATAGTGATGAACTGATTTAAACTGTTGCACTTAGTGGACACGTTAACAGCATTCTGCATTGTCCTCAATCAGGGATGAGGAGAAAGGTAGGAAGATGTGGAGTAAATACCTGGAGAGGGAAGACAGTAAAATTGTCGGTAAGTAGAACTTTGGTTTTCAGTTTTATTTGGCTTGGCGTTATAGTTGAGGTGTCAAAAACATTTTCTTTCAGACTTGTTTGTTGGACAGCTCAAAAGCTCACTGACCTGCAGCCATTGTGGTTTCTGCTCGACTGTCTTTGACCCTTTCTGGGATCTGTCTTTGCCTATTGCCAAGGTAATATATAAAACATTAAAGGGGAACTGCACTTTTTTGGGGGAATATTGCCTATTGTTCACAATCCTTATGACAGACAAGAACACATACGTTGGTTTTTTTTTGCAATCTAATTTGTAATAATCGGCTCATTCGATGGACATGTCTGTTTGGTCAAAATGACAGAGGAGGTTTTTTTTCCAGTTGATTTTGGGTAAGCACTACATTTATGTCAGCATAGCCTGGCTCCAAATTCCACATTTGCAGCGTCAAGCCACGGTCCTCACTCGGCTTCTGTCTGCTCTAACGTTTCACCCTCTCTTCGTACTCTCTTCTATAACCAGCAGTTCATCCTCTGTATATTCAGGTTCTAAAACAGGGGTCTCCAAACTACGGCCGGATCCGGCCCGCCAGCGTCTAAAATCAGGCCCGCGGGTAGTCCCCAAGTATTAAAAAAATAATAATAATAATAATTATGTCTTTTCTTATCCACTTTGTACCGCTTGCTACTCACGGTGTCTCCTAGCCGCTCAGGCAAATCATATTGTCTAAAAATGCATTTTCTCATCGATAACGTGACATCATCGCGCGCGCGGAAAGTGCGCTATATATATCTTATATATATATATATATATATATATATATATATATATATATATATATATATATATGCACCTGGGGATAAGTTGATTGGCAACACTACATTGGCCCTAGTGTGTGAATGTACAGGTAAAAGCCAGTAAATTAGAATATTTTGAAAAACTTGATTTATTTCAGTAATTGCATTCAAAAGGTGTAACTTGTACATTATATTTATTCATTGCACACAGACTGATGCATTCAAATTTTTATTTCATTTAATTTTGATGATTTGAAGTGGCAACAAATGAAAATCCAAAATTCCGTGTGTCACAAAATTAGAATATTACTTAAGGCTAATACAAAAAAGGGATTTTTAGAAATGTTGGCCAACTGAAAAGTATGAAAATGAAAAATATGAGCATGTACAATACTCAATACTTGGTTGGAGCTCCTTTTGCCTCAATTACTGCGTTAATGCGGCGTGGCATGGAGTCGATGAGTTTCTGGCACTGCTCAGGTGTTATGAGAGCCCAGGTTGCTCTGATAGTGGCCTTCAACTCTTCTGCGTTTTTGGGTCTGGCATTCTGCATCTTCCTTTTCACAATACCCCACAGATTTTCTATGGGGCTAAGGTCAGGGGAGTTGGCGGGCCAATTTAGAACAGAAATACCATGGTCCGTAAACCAGGCACGGGTAGATTTTGCGCTGTGTGCAGGCGCCAAGTCCTGTTGGAACTTGAAATCTCCATCTCCATAGAGCAGGTCAGCAGCAGGAAGCATGAAGTGCTCTAAAACTTGCTGGTAGACGGCTGCGTTGACCCTGGATCTCAGGAAACAGAGTGGACCGACACCAGCAGATGACATGGCACCCCAAACCATCACTGATGGTGGAAACTTTATACTAGACTTCAGGCAACGTGGATCCTGTGCCTCTCCTGTCTTCCTCCAGACTCTGGGACCTCGATTTCCAAAGGAAATGCAAAATTTGCTTTCGTCAGAAAACATGACTTTAGACCACTCAGCAGCAGTCCAGCTCTTTTTTCCAGGGTCAACGCAGCCGTCTACCAGCAAGTTTTAGAGCACTTCATATATATATATATATATATATATATGTATATATATATATATATATATATATATATATATATATATATATATATATATATATATATATATATATATATATATATATATATATATATATATATATAATATATATATACAGAAAATATAGCCCGGCCCCCGGCCAAATTGTTTTAACCCAATGCGGCCCCCGAGTCAAAAAGTTATAATATATATATATATATATATATATATATATATATATATATATATATATATATATATATATATATATATATATATATATATATATATATATATATATATATATATATATATATATATATATATATATATATATATATATATATATATATATATATATACATATATACATATATACATATATATATATATATATATATATATATATATATATATATATATATATATATATATATATATATATATATATACAGTATATACAGCCCGGCCCCCGGCCAAATTGTTTTAACCCAATGCGGCCCCCGAGTCAAAAAGTTTGGGGACCCCTGTTCTAAAACATAAGGTTGTGAATCCTCATTGTCCAAAAAAATAAACATCTTTGTCGTCTATTACAAAGTGCTATGATTAGAACACACAAACGTTTGTTTTTGGAAGTAGGAAAACATGTTTGTTGCCGGAAGTCGGAAGTGCATTGCTTTGGCAACGGAAATAAATGTGTTGAGGAAATTAGTTCCGGTAATGCATAAAATGACCAAAATTCGGTCAATATTGTACATATGACATTGTTGTGAACGTGTCTGTTACTACATTATACATACTTCTACAGTGTATAAGGAGGGTTTTGACCTTTGTTTATAATAAAAGTGCAGTCCCCCTTAAGTACAAGGAAATGTTTTCATTGTGTGTACCTCCTTCATAGAGCTAACTGAAATACTACCACAATATTCTGCAAACTTGGCTGCCCGCCACAAATAAATTTGGACCCTCACAAATAGATGTGGCGCTACCTGTTAGCCTTCGCTCATAAACACATTAAAATGGGACTGTCTGGGAATGTAGCTTTTCACAAAAGCATCATTACTCTGCTTCTAACCCACCTCACACTCACATCGTCTGCCAGAGAATAAGAAGACATAGAAGCATACTTGCCAACCCTCCCGTTTTTAGCGGGAGAATCCCGATATTCAGCGCCTCTCCCGACAACCTCCCGACAGAGATTTTCTCCCGACAAACTCCCGGTATTCAGCCGGAGCTGGAGGCCACGCCCCCCCAAAAAAAAGTCTGCCGCACCTGCGATTGGACCTGACCAGCCTCCGGGTACAAGTACTGGAGTACCAATTGCTTGCCAGGGAAGATCTTCCCCAGGAAGCAAGGATTGACCGGTTTTGGGCCATGCTAGGGAGAGATGGAAGATTCCACACTCTCGTGCATTTGATGAAAGCACTTTTGTGCGTGCCACACAGCAATGCATCATCAGAGAGGGTGTTCAGCATGGTTAGAAAAATAGTGACAGAATAGAAAGAGGATGGACAATTCAACCCTTAACAAAGCATTGTACTTTCAAGTACAACAATGAGTAGATGAGTGTTGTGTGTGTGTGTGTATAAGTGTAAATACATGAACACTAAAATTCAAGTATTTCTTTTATTTATATATATATAATAAAATAAATATATATATGTATATATATATATATATATATATATATATATATATATATATATATATATATATATATATATATATATATATATATATATATATATATATATATATATATATGAAATACTTGAGTTGGTGAATTCTGGCTGTAAATATACTCTCCCCATAACCACGCCCCCAAACCCCCCCCCCCCCCCCCCCCCCCCGATATTGGAGGTCTCAAGGTTGGCAAGTATGCATAGAAGGAAGGATCAGTGTTGCTAACATAGCAACTTAATTAGTTTTATCAAAACAAGATAATAGCAAGACAAAATCTTTTTGGACACTTTTGTAGAATAACATTAAAGCATTCATCGCTCTTCTCAACAAGCAGCGGGTCCAGCACTCACAGTCCATCTTGCTTGTGACATTAAAAAAATGAATCAAAAAGAAATGACAGAATATGCACATGCGTCATTGCTAAATATGCAAATTAAACAATGGTATCATTGGTGCTTAACAAACAACAGCAACATAACTCTGTTATGAGATGTGCAAACAGTGACTTCTTGTTCAGTGCAAAGTAAGCTTCAAAATAAAAGCATGGCAGTAGTAACTCTACCACTGCAGCTCACAAAATGCACACATTTTTTAAAAAGATTTTTAGCACCTCGAAAAAAGATTTCCGTATGATCAAAGCTTTTGGTTATCAATGTGAGGCAGCCAATCTTAAGGGATGTTGACTTCAACAGGTTCCATTGTAGAAGTATGTCTGCTAATGTGAATGCATGTATTTGTTGCAATCAGAAGGGCTATGGTGAGGTGAGCCTTATGGACTGCATCCGGCTCTTCACCAAGGAAGATGTCCTTGACGGAGATGAGAAGCCAGTAAGTTTTAGTATATTTTTGAGCAAATGTAGCTTCTACTATGATACTAAGTGCTGTTGTTTTGTTATCTCCACAGACATGCTACAAGTGCAAAGCAAGGAGAAGATGCACCAAGAAGTTCACAATACAGAAGCTCCCCAAGATCTTAGTTCTGCGTATCCTTTTCAATCCCGGGCTCGGGATCTTTCTGTGTGGAGTTTGCATGTTCTCCCCGTGACTGCGTGGGTTCCCTCCGGGTACTCCAGCTTCCTCCCACCTCCAAAGACATGCACCTGGGGATAAGTTGATTCGGCAACACTAAATTGGCCCTAGTGTGTGAATGTGAGTGTGAATGTTGTCTATCTGTGTTGGCCCTGTGATGAGGTGGCGACTTGTCCAGGGTGTACCCCGCCTTCCGCCCGATTGTAGCTGAGATAGGCTCCAGCGACCCCCCCGCGACCCCATAAAAGGGACAAGCATTTTCTACCGCTTGTCCCGTTCGGGGTCGCGGGGGGTGCTAGAGCCTGTCTCAGCTGCAATCGGGCAGAAGGCGGGGTACACCCTGGGAATGTCGCCACCTCATCTATATGTACCGTAATTTCCGGACTATAAGCCGCACCTGACTATAAGCCCTCCATCCATCCATCCATCCATCTTCTTCCGCTTATCCGAGGTCGGGTCGCGGGGGCAGCAGCTTAAGCAGGGAAGCCCAGACTTCCCTCTCCCCAGCCACTTCGTCCAGCTCCTCCCGGGGGATCCCGAGGCGTTCCCAGGCCAGCCGGGAGACATAGTCTTCCCAACGTGTCCTGGGTCTTCCCCGTGGCCTCCTACCGGTCGGACGTGCCCTAAACACCTCCCTAGGGAGGCGTTCGGGTGGCATCCTGACCAGATGCCCGAACCACCTCATCTGGCTCCTCTCGATGTGGAGGAGCAGCGGCTTTACTTTGAGTTCCCCCCGGATGGCAGAGCTTCTCACCCTATCTCTAAGGGAGAGCCCCGCCACCCGGCGGAGGAAACTAATTTCGGCCGCTTGTACCCGTGATCTTGTCCTTTCGGTCGTAACCCAAAGCTCATGACCATAGGTGAGGATGGGAACGTAGATCGACCTGTAAATTGAGAGCTTTGCCTTCCGGCTCAGCTCCTTCTTCACCACAACGGATCGATACAGCGTCCGCATTACTGAAGACGCCGCACCGATCCGCCTGTCGATCTCACGATCCACTCTTCCCTCACTCGTTAACAAGACTCCGAGGTACTTGAACTCCTCCACTAAATTTAGGGGAAAATACAGATTGCTCCATATATAAGCCGCACCCGACTATAAGCCGCAGGGTTTTGATGTGTAATTACCGTAGTATATAGGGGTTCCTGCTACCACGGAGGGGATTGTTGGGACAGAGATGACTGTTTGGGAACGCAAAGCGTCCCATTTATTAACAATAAATCTTTCAATCATTCAATCAAACTTTCACATCTTTGACATGGCGAACAGCATTCATGCAGAGTACAAATAATACAACGGTGCAAAGTAATACAAAGTGCTCGCCTGTACGTTATCAAAATAACCAGCCTACCGGTATATGAAAAGTCAATCTTTAATCATTGTGTCATCGTCTTCCTCCTGTGTACTAAAACCACCGAAATCCTCTTCGTCGGTGTCGGAGAAGAACAGGCCGTATATAAGCCGCACCGTTGTATAAGCCGCAGGGACCAGAACGAGGGGAAAAAGTAGCGGCTTATAGTCCGGAAATTACGGTATATGTATATACAGTATATATATACATATATATACACATATATATGGCAATTACATAAGGCAAAAAGTCTAATTAGTTGCACCATTACAAGCAAAAGCAATGCTCCTTGACTACTTACTGTTCTTAAGATCTCAAACGCTTTTCAGAAGCAAGAAGAACCAGCAAATTGTCCACCTTTGTTAATTTCCCCCTGAAGGATCTCGACTTGCAAGAGTTTGCCTCTGAAACCAGCAGTAGGTTTGAAAATATTAAAGGCCTACTGAAACCCACCACTACCGACCACGCAGTCTGATAGTTTATATATCAATGATGAAATCTTAACATTGCAACACATGCCAATACGGCCGGGTTAACTTATAAAGTGCAATTTTAAATTTCCCGCGAAACTTCAGGTTGAAAACGTCTATGTATGATGACGTATGCGCGTGACGTCAATGGTTGAAACGGAAGTATTCGGACCCCATTGGATCCAATACAAAAAGCTCTGATTTCATCGCAAAATTCCACAGTATTCTGGACATCTGTGTTGGTGAATCTTTTGCAATTTGTTAAATGAACAATGAAGACTGCAAAGAAGAAAGCTATAGTTGGGATCGGTGTATTAGCGGCGGACTACAGCAACACAACCAGGAGGACTTTGAGATGGATAGCAGACGCGCTATCCGATGCTAGCCGCCGACCGTATCTATGATCGGGTGAAGTCCTTCGTCGATCGCTGGAACGCAGGTGAGCACGGGTGTTGATGAGCAGATGAGGGCTGGCGTAGGTGGAGCGCTAATGTTTTTATCATAGCTCTGATGAGGTCCCGTAGCTAAGTTAGCTTCAATGGCGTCGTTAGCAACAGCATTGTTAAGCTTCGCCAGGCTGGAAAGCATTAACCGTGTAGTTACATGTTCATGGTTTAATAGTATTGTTGATTTTCTGTCTATCCTTCCAGTCAGGGGTTTATTTCTTTTGTTTCTATCTGCATGTAAGCCCGATGCTATCACGTTAGCTCCGTAGCTAAAGAGCTTTGCGGATGTATTGTTGTGGAGATAAAAGTCACTGTGAATGTCCATTTCGCGTTCTCGACTCTCATTTTCAAGAGGATATAGTATCCGAGGTGGTTTAAAATACAAATCCGTGATCCACAATAGTAAAAGGAGAAAGTGTGGAATCCAATGAACCCTTGTACCTAAGTTACGGTCAGAGGGAAAAAATATACGCCCTGCACTGCACTCTCGTCCTTCACTCTCACGTTCCTCATCCACGAATCTTTCATCCTCGCTCAAATTAATGGGGTAATCGTCGCTTTCTCGGTCCGAATCGCTTTCGCTGCATTGTAAACAATGGGGAAATGTGAGGAGCCCTTCAACCTATGACGTCACGCTACTTCCGGTACAGGCAAGACTTTTTTATCAGCGACCAAAACTTTATTGTCGATGTTCTCTACTAAATCCTTTCAGCAAAAATATGGCAATATCGCGAAATGATCAAGAATGGACCTGCTATCGCCGTTTAAATAAAAAAAAATCATTTCAGTAGGCCTTTAAGTGTAAATACTGCAAATATTAAGTGTAAATACAGTCAGTATTTTAAAGACTAAGTTATGATTTATGACTTATTAACGGATATATTTTACAACTAAAACACTTTTTGTTTTTTGTAATGTTTCAGTCCATGCGGTTTACAACCTGTATGCAGTGTCCAACCACTCAGGCACCACTATGGGGGGTCATTACACAGCCTACTGTCGCAACCCCACATCTGGAGAGTGGTACACCTTTAATGACTCCAGGTACTTTTGAATTGTGACGACGATCATTTAATCAATAACATCTGAATATATTGTATGTTTTATCTACCTTAACCATAGTCATTCACCAAACATAAGAGAAAGGTTGGCAGTCAATATAAATGCCGCAGGGGTCTTACTCAGAGTTATGAGGTTCATCAGGCCCCTAATTCAGCATACAATATTCAGCACACGTTATCAGCCCGGACTTGACTGTACTGTACATACAAAGAAATCTGCTTTTGTGGAGGACTGCTCACATCTGTGCCAGATACTTTTTAAATTTTGATCTACCTTCGCTTTGGTATGAATGACTTTTGCTCATTCCATGACCCTTTGAAAACTTGGCAGCGCACCTTCAGTATTCCGTGGTCATATGCTGCCATCTATTGACTCTGTAGTGCGTGACAGTGTGGAAATAACGACTGCACAGAGTAGTGGGGAACTCGGGATGGGAGATGTGGCCTGAAATCTACATTAAAAGATATACATTGCAGCCTCCTGCAATTATGATACATATCACAATATATTGTTTGGTATGTCAATGACAATAGAAACATTTCAAAACGTGTTACAAAGATTCCTGATTGGTGCTGGTGTATGCAGTAACTTATTATGTCATTTCTGGTTGTATTATTTTGTCAAAACTAATAATAATTTACGTGTTAATTTATTTTTAATAGCTGGTTACTTTCTGTTGTAACATGTTTCTAGCTACATGTCTATCAAAATGTACTTAAAGCACTTATTCTCCTATAGATTGGATACTTTACATTAATTTTGTCATGACTTGATTCTTGGGGTTTGCTTCTCCGGAAGGTAAAGGAAAATTGGTGCGGGCAAGGCGTGAATTCAAATACATGATTTATTTTTTAACACTAATAAACTACAAAAAAAGGAAGCAAACAAATGGCGCGCACAAAGGCGGAAATACAAACTTGACTAAGAAACAAAAGACATGCACGTGGGCACAAAAACTATGAACAAAGAAACAACAACACTAACTGGTCTTAATAAACTAAACTTACTTGGCATGAGAAAAACATGAAAAAGAGCAGCATGGATCATCAGAGTGTGAATGTGTGAGGACGCCAGGACGAACAACAGAAACAGACAGATTTAAATAGTGACGTGATCAGTGAAAACAGGTGCGTGACTCGAAACGTGAAACAGGTGCGTGACAAGACAGGTGAAAACTAATGGGTGACCATGGAAACCAAACCAAACAAGGAAGTGCAACCAGGAACTAAAAAGAGTCCAAAAAACAAACACATGGCCAAAACAAAAACATGAACAGACATGACAGAACCCCCCCCCCCTTACGGACAGATCCCAGATGTCCAAAACACAAAACAGGATCAAGAGTCATGGGAGGGCGGGAGGGGGACATGGCGGTGGGTCGCCAGGCCAAGTGGCCCCGAATCCACCGAGGCATAGTCATGTGGCGGCGGCGAGTGGAACGCCGCCACCACAGGCGAGGTGGGCGACCCGGGAAGGGCCACATGCGTGGCCGACGAAGAGGTGGGCGCACTTGGCGTGGCGGACGACCAGGTAGTGGCCACAACCGTGGCAGGCGAGGAGGCAGGCGA
>NC_084743.1:45116401-45121401 GCF_033978785.1 Entelurus aequoreus
CGATCTCGTCAGATCTCCGAAGCTAAGCTGGGTTGGGCCTGGTTAGTACTTGGATGGGAGACTGCCTGGGAATACCAGGTGCTGTAAGCTTTTGGTGACGCTCCCAGCATAGGGCACCCTTTCCCCCTTTTGCTTTTGTCACAACGGATATAGGTACTGTTGTGTCGACAGCTCTTCCTCCCAAGTAAGTCAAAGTCTGCTGTCCACTCCCAAGTTCTTTTAATGGCAAATAAGCTGATGTTAAATTGACCACCAAAAGCAGTAGTTGGTATTTCGTTGTTTATTGTCAAAGCTTTGGCAATAATGAGACCAATCCAGCACCCAAGCGTTCCCTAGCCCGGTCCAGATCGGTCTAGCTCAAAACTCCCGCAAGTCCCGTGTTCCCCCGTCTCTCCCTGCCCCCACTCTCTTTGTTTAGACTACTCCGAGTTATCTCTACTCTGACACATTCCAATCTAGAAGGCCAACACCTCACTATGAGACTCAAAAGAAGGAAGAATACTAGCTATTCTTTATATAACTATAGGAGTTTAGAAATAAGTAACACTTAAATATGGATATTCTTCCAACAAGTCCCCCTTTAAGATCTTCTAATAAGATCTTTATTACTTGTACAAAACTTATAAAGCACGCCCCACATTAAAGTAGGTGCTGTTTTTTTTCTTTAAGCAAGCTAGCGATAAAACAACAGCTTATTTACATGGGAGATAGATGGAGGGAGTCCACGTCAATGTCGTCATGGTCAGGGAAGTAAACCAACAATTCTCGAAAGTCTTAAAGTTACCTCTTTGCTAGACCCCCTTTAGTGACACTTAGCCCAAGGGGCGATAAAGCAACCGCATGAGGCTATGATGGCCAAAAAAGCTCCGAATGGAGACCAAGACAGACTTAATTAGGTCAGTCCACCTGCCTAATGTGCTTAGAAGCCAATCTTTGAAGGGGTCAGAGAGAGAGTTCCCTAGACAGGGCCTGGAGGCCCTTTAAGGCCCTCTGAACTGAGCCATCGGGGGTAGTGTTGTTAGGAATGAAGGTACAGCATTGGTCACCAAACATTGCACACACTCCTTCTTCCTTGGCTAGGATGCGGTCAAGGGCTATGCGGATCTGAACGGCCCTGAGGGAGGTCGGGGCAAGTTTTTCAGCAAGTCCCTCAACGGCGTCACGAGTCAGGTTGGTTAGTCTCAACGGCGGCGGGGAGTTAGAGAGGCCGCTGAAACAGGAGTTCCAAGGGATGTTAATTTGGTGAGTGGGGTCACCAGTCTAACCATAGCACAAAGCCCAACGGCTGACGTCGGGATTCTAATGTACAATCTGTGCTTCCCACAACACCAGAATAAGTCAGCTCGTGCCTAAGGGCCTATCCTAGAGCCATCTATCAGTGTGGTGCACCAGTAATGGTTGATGTCACCCAATTTGTTGGGGGACGGAGAGGGTCCTGTAATTTGAAAATGCGTGTAATTCAGCTTTTGGGCCACAAAGGGAAGAAGTCGGGTGGCATTGTCAACAGAAGGGTACACATGTCAGTCAACTTAAAAGGGGCGGGGTAAGTGTGGGAAAAGGGACGTCCAGCGGAAGAAGCAACACAGTCACCCAGGTTTTGGCATCCACCTGAGCCACAGGTTGTCTGCACCCGCTCCTAAGGTCAAAGTTACCAGGCCTTCGGTGGTGATGTCATTAGCACGCACAGATGTGAGAGCCTTTGAAACACCACCGAGGTGGGGTGGTACTTTAGGTGCTACAGAGGGTGTAGAGGTAGTTAACGCCCTCTCAAGGACATTAATTTTAATAATTCCTTTAGCGTCTGTATCAGTCAGGTCAAGCCCCAAAACAACATAAAAGGGAAGATGGGCACAACTTACCAGAGTATGTTGTCTGCATCCGACACCAATGGTTCAGGGTTGAGTCGTAACAAATATAGAGGTCATTACCACGGTAATAGCTATTGTGTCCCCCGTAATTAATCACACTGCACAGGTCAAAAAATAAGTCTTGCTATCCCCTTTGACCCAGTCTATTTAAAGTCCGCTGTATGTTCTTAGACACTTGTCAGTCACTGTCGTCAGGAAGGATGAACTGAGACACAAAGACAGTAGAACACGCCCAAGGGATAAACGGGGATAAACATCAAACTTTTCACTTAATGTAACGACACAGATAGTTATGCTGCAAACAAGCAAGAAAAACTAAGAAACATTTAGCATACTGGATTGGTCTCACACAAGGATATACAATATAGAAGTTGAAAAGAGTAATGTAGGTAGAAAATCTCTCTCGTCTCCTGGGCTGAGGGGCAGATGTTGTGGCGATGTCAGCAATGACATCCGCTGGTAATCTGTCAGGTTCTTCAGCTGTAGTGCAGAGGGAGAGGTGGTACCAGGTGTCCCCTCCACCAGCCAGTCGAAGGGCGTGGGACGTCCGTTCCACGACCTTGAAGGGACCAGTCCACCTGAGCTCCGTCCACTTGCGTTTGATGACCTTGATCTTGACCCTCTCAGCGGGCGGAAGGGAATCTGTACAGAAGAACTGGCACACAAATTCTGCAATTTTTTGTGTAAAATACCATTTTGGTTTTACGCTGAGTCCTCCTTCCATGGGGGGCTGCTGGTCCTGTGAATGGCTGACCTGTATGCAGCTCATAGGGTGAAAAACTCAAAGGGCGGTAAAACAGTTTTATTCACGGACCTTCGAATGATCATTAACACTAATTGCAACATGTCAATCCAATTAAATTTGGTCTGTGCACAGATTTTAGCCAATTAGTTTTTAATGTTCTGGTCCATCCTTTCAACCTTGCCTTGGGACTCAGGATGGTACCCCAAACCTGTGTTCTAGTCCGAAAGCCTTTTCGACCAAGGCTAAGTGAGTATTTTTTTTAAAATGGTTGCCGTTGTCTGACCTAATCTTTTTGGGGAAACCATGTCGGGGTACTAGGTCATCCACAAGTCATTTAATTACTGATACTGCCTCCTCTTTTGAGGTTGTTGTTGCTTCCGGCCAACCACTGTGATTGTCAACACAAGTCAGTACGTACCTTTTCCCTTGTACCGTATTGATCATATCAGTGAAATCAAAGACTATACATGGTTCACCCTCACCTCCTCCATATTCTAAATTTGATCTATTAAACTACTATCGATGTGTAAAATCGTTATTTTCAAATTAAAATTAGTTCTAACTTCTTACCCACGGTAAAAACGTTAAAACTATGGAATGTGTCAGAATCGGATGATTGTCGATTTTGTTCCAAGGAGTCTGTATCCACCCTCACTCACCCCCTTCTGTTTCTGAAAAAAGGACTGTGTTAGTCATACTATCACTTTCAGAAAACATCTAAGAAAAAGGTCAGCTAATAGTCAAGTAGCGGAGGACAGGTCATGTTTGAGGTCAATGATTGTCTCTTTAGCCTCTATGGTCCACTTGGGGGTGGTGTTAGGGTAGGGGACCCCTTAGCAATATCCCAATTAACTCAAACTCAACTAAACCCTAGCTTTTATGTAACTTATTCAATATGGTGAAAGTAACAAATAGGCTTATATTTATATTGTCACCAATACTAGAAAAATACTACCCTTGTGGCGAATGCTTTAGCAATAGTATTTTGAAATTTTACCGCACCTGGTGGCCCCAATAATTCATTAAGTCAAGCTCATGTTGTAGAAAGTTGAATAAAGCAGACACGTTTGTTACTGAATACTTTCTATCAGACTTCTGTCTTGACGACTATGTGTATGTAATGAGCAAGTATAATTATTTGATATGTTTAAATGTGTAATGTGTCGTTTTAGCTCAGCTGTTGTGTAGCTGCTAGCTCCTCGTAGCCTACAGGTGTCTAAAGTGCAGCCCATAGTTATGTGTTTAACATAACCATGGGCTAAACCTAAACAATTGAAAATGTGGTATTTGGGTGTCGGTGTAATGTTTGGCAGCTACGCCGTGTCTTATCATTGGACCTAAGTTCTTTGGTTTTGTAGGCGAGACAGAGAGCAAGGGAACAATGTGGGACACAATTGTGTCCATCTTATACCATGCTAGCTGTTGCAAAGATAGGTCAACATGAGCAGCCACACCTTGAGTTCCAACATATATAAATAATCATAACATATGGCGAGTCGGGTGGCAGAACACACAGAAGCATAGACTACTCCGAGTTATCTCTACTCTGACACATTCCAATCTAGAAGGCCAACACCTCACTATGAGACTCAAAAGAAGGAAGAATACTAGCTATTCTTTATATGACTATAGGAGTTTAGAAATAAGTAACACTTAAAAATGGATATTCTTCCAACAGTACTGGCCATACTTGACAATACAGCTACATATTGCTCGTCCATACAGAACGCTGCTCTCCACCGAAAACATGTTTTTTTGACTCGGTTTGGGATTGATAGCAAGATTTGCAGTATCGCCAACAGTGACACATGTGCTTCAAGGCACTTCAGTGCTAACAGTGGAGCAAAAGTCCAAAGAGTTAGGCTGAGAAAACAAGCAGTGATTTTTGTATCACACACACGTTGCTCATTGCAAAAAGGTCCTGTCAACCAGCTTGTCACATTTAAAAGTCTGTTTTGAGGCTAACTTCTCGGCTTACGACCATACTACCCTGAGCACGCCCGATCTCGTCAGATCTCGGAAACTAAGCTGGGTTGGGCCTGATTAGTACTTGGATGGGAGACCGCCTGGGAATACCAGGTGCTGTAAGCTTTTGGCAACGCTCACAGCATAGGGCGCCCTTGCCCCCTTTTGCTTTTGTCACAACGGCTATAGGTACTTGCCATACTTGACAATACAGCTACGTATTGCTCATCCAAACAAAACGCTGCTCTCCACCCAAAACATGTTTGTTTAGTTTTGACTCGGTTTGGGATTGATAGCAAGATTTGCATTATCGACAACAGTGACACATGTGCCTCAAGGCACGTCAGTGCTAACAGTGGAGCAAAAGTCCAAAGAGTTAGACAGGCTGAGAAAACAAGCAGTGATTTTTGTTTCACGTTGCT
>NC_084743.1:45128901-45136401 GCF_033978785.1 Entelurus aequoreus
CCATACATTAAAGTAGTTCATTACTTGTTTTAAAGAGAACTAGAAATCTAAAAAATAAAAACACATTCAGAACGAGAGCAAGAGAATTAATCTGTTACCTGATAAATGTTAATACAAATAAAAATACTGGCAACACAATTCACAGTATTAAAATCACTAGTTGTGATCATACTTGTTATGAGTACAGTGCTATGGGCAGACAGGAGGAAGAATAAGGAATAAGGGCTTCTGGCCCCAGTAAGTTAGCTGTCCTGGATGTTTACAATATCTCTCTCTGGTAACAAGTATGTGGGCTGTAGTGCTGAGCTAGCTCGATTCTCATAATCAGCTTTTTGCTCTGGGCTCACCGCGAGGTTGGGAGCAGAGTGCCAGTAAACGGCTAAATCGACCTTAGTATTCTAACAACCGTTAGCTGGTGACTACATCTTAACCTCCAAGCATTACGTTTTCTTCAGACATCTGGATACGACTTTAATGCAACGTTAAATAGTTCGGAAAACTCGGACACAGCGGTGCGCCCCGCTACCGCCTCTTCCATAGGCACTGAATGGAACGGCCGGTTCAAAGTGTTTTACCGCGTATCATGTGTAGGGGCCTTAAAGGCCTACTGAAACCCACTACTACCGACCACGCAGTCTGATAGTTTATATATCAATGATGAAATCTTAACATTATAACACATGCCAATACGGCCGGGTTAACTTATAAAGTGACATTTTAAATTTGCCGCTAAACTTCCGGTTCGAAACGCCTCTGAGGATGACGTATGCGCGTGACGTAGCCCGGGGAACAGAGGTATGCCTTCCCCATTGAATACAAGACAAAAAAGCTCTGTTTTCATTTCATAATTCCACAGTATTCTGGACATCTGTGTTCGTGAATCTGTTGCAATTATGTTCATTGCATTATGGAGAAAGAAGCTGAGCAAGCAAAGAAGAAAGTTGTCGGTGCGAAACGGACGTATTTTTCGAACGAAGTCAGCAACAACAGTACACAGCCGGCGCGTCTTTGTTTACATTCCCGAAAGATGCAGTCAAGATGGAAGAACTCGGATAACAGAGACTCTAACCAGGAGGACTTTTGACTTCGATACGCAGACGCCTGTAGAGAACTGGGACAACACAGACTCTTACCAGGATTACTTTGATTTGGATGACAAAGACGCAGACGTGCTACCGTGAGTATGCAGCTTTGGCTTCTAAACATTTGATCGCTTGACCGTATGTGCGCAACTTTTTTTTTTGCGTATGTACGTAACTTTTTTAAAATATATAAGCTTTATGAACCTTGGGTTAGGTGAACGGTCTTTTGGGCTGAGTGATTGTGTGTGTTGATCAGGTGTTTGAATTGCATTGGCGTGTTCTATGGAGCTAGGAGCTAGCATAGGAGCTAGGAGTTAGCATAACAAAGACGTAGGTGTTTTTATGCAGGATTAATTTGTGGCATATTAAATATAAGCCTGGTTGTGTTGTGGCTAATAGAGTATATATATGTCTTGTGTTTATATACTGTTGTAGTCATTCCCAGCTGAATATCAGGTACCGTGAGTATGCAGCCTTGGCTGCTAAACATTTGATAGCTTGACCGTATGTGCGCGTCACGTACGTAACTTTTTAAAAATATATAAGCTTTATGAACCTTGGGTTAGGTGAACGGTCTTTTGGGCTGAGTGATTGTGTGTGTTGATCAGGTGTTTGAATTGTATTGGCGTGTTCTATGGAGCTAGGAGCTAGCAGAGGAGCTAGGAGCTACCATAACAAACACGTAGGTGTTTTTATGCAGGATTAATTTGTGGCATATTAAATATAAGCCTGGTTGTGTTGTGGCTAATAGAGTATATATATGCCTTGTGTTTATTTACTGTTGTAGTCATTCCCAGCTGAATATCAGGTACCGTGAGTATGCAGCCTTGGCTGCTAAACATTTGATAGCTTGACCGTATATGCGCGTCACGTACGTAACTTTTTAAAAATATATAAGCTTTATGAACCTTGGGTTAGGTGAACGGTCTTTTGGGCTGAGTGATTGTGTGTGTTGATCAGGTGTTTGAATTGTATTGGCGCGTTCTATGGAGCTAGGAGCTAGCAGAGGAGCTAGGAGCTAGCATAACAAACACGTAGGTGTTTTTATGCAGGATTAATTTGTGGCATATTAAATATAAGCCTGGTTGTGTTGTGGCTAATAGAGTATATATATGTCTTGTGTTTATTTACTGTTGTAGTCATTCCCAGCTGAATATCAGGTACCTTGAGTATGCAGCCTTGGCTGCTAAACATTTGATAGCTTGACCGTATATGCGCGTCACGTACGTAACTTTTTAAAAATATATAAGCTTTATGAACCTTGGGTTAGGTGAACGGTCTTTTGGGCTGAGTGATTGTGTGTGTTGATCAGGTGTTTGAATTGTATTGGCGCGTTCTATGGAGCTAGGAGCTAGCAGAGGAGCTAGGAGCTAGCATAACAAACACGTAGGTGTTTTTATGCAGGATTAATTTGTGTTATATTAAATATAAGCCTGGTTGTGTTGTGGCTAATAGAGTATATATATGTCTTGTGTTTATTTACTGTTGTAGTCATTCCCAGCTGAATATCAGGTCACCCCCGGCTCTCACAGCATCTTCCCTATCTGAATAGCTTCAACTCCCCACTAGTCCTTCACTTGCACTTTACTCATCCACAAATCTTTCATCCTCGCTCAAATTAATGGGGAAATTGTCGCTTTCTCGGTCCGAATCTCTCTCACTTCATGCGGCCATCATTGTAAACAATAGGGAACTTTGCGTATATGTTCAATTGACTACATCACGCTACTTCCGGTAGGGGCATTGATTTCAATAGGCCTTTAAAGGCCTACTGAAATGATTTTTTTTTAATTTAAAGGGGATAGCAGATCTATTCTATGTGTCATACTTGATCATTTCGCGATATTGCCATATTTTTGCTGAAAGGATTTAGTATAGAACAACGACGATAAAGATTGCAACTTTTGGTATCTGATAAAAAAAAGGCTTGCCCCTACCGGAAGTAGCGTGACGTAGTCAGTTGAACATATACGCAAAGTTCCCTATTGTTTACAATGATGGCCGCATGAAGTGAGAGAGATTCGGACCGAGAAAGCGACAATTTCCCCATTAATTTGAGCGAGGATGAAAGATTTGTGGATGAGTAAAGTGCAAGTGAAGGACTAGTGGGGAGTTGAAGCTATTCAGATAGGGAAGATGCTGTGAGAGCCGGGGGTGACCTGATATTCAGCTGGGAATGACTACAACAGTAAATAAACACAAGACATATATATACTCTATTAGCCACAACACAACCAGGCTTATATTTAATATGCCACAAATTAATCCTGCAAAAAAACGCCTGCGTGTTTGTTACGCTAGCTCCTAGCTCCGCTGCTAGCTCCTAGCTCCATAGAACACGCCAATACAATTCAAACACCTGATCAACACACACAATCACTCAGCCCAAAAGACCGTTCACCTAACCCAAGGTTCATAAAGCTTATATATTTTTAAAAAGTTACGTACGTGACGCGCACATACGGTCAAGCTGTAAAATGTTTAGCAGCCAAGGCTGCATACTCACGGTATCTGATATTCAGCTGGGAATGACTACAACAGTAAATAAACGCAAGACATATATATACTCTATTAGCCACAACACAACCAGGCTTATATTTAATATTCCACAAATTAATCCTGCATAAAAACACCTGGTATGTGGGCTTGTATTAAGCCTCAGGGAGTTGAACGCCCCTGCCTTACATAGTTCCGGGTCACCCTTGGGCAAGGTGTAGCACCCGAATGCCCCCCCCATCAGGGTTACGATACCCCCCATGAACTACCCTAAAAGAGGATGCGTTACCCGGCCCGGAGGAAGCCCGGGGCCCTCCTCCGGAGCTAGGCCCGGAGGTAGGGCTCGTCAGCGAGCGCCTGGTGGCCGGGCTTGCCACGGAGCCCGGCCGGGCACAGCCCGAAGAAGCTACGTGGACACACCATCTTCTCTGCCACGTGGGCCCACCACCCGCGGTCGGAACCAGTGGGGTCGGGTGCGCTGCCAAGTGGATGGCGGTGAAAGTGGAGGCTCCGGACGGACCAATTCAGGGCAGCAGAGGCTGACTTTCGGGACGTGGAACGTCTCTACGCTGGTGGGGAAGGAGCCTGAGCTGGTGCGAGAGGTGGAGCGCTACCGGTTGGATCTGGTGGGGCTTACCTCTACGCATAGCAAGGGCTCTGAAACCACACTCCTGGACAAGGGATGGACCTTGTTCACTTCTGGAGTTGCTCAGGGTGTGAGGGCACAGGCGGGTGTGGGGATACTCACGAGTCCCCGGCTGAGTGCCTGTACGTTGGAGTTCACCCCAGTGGACAAGAGGGTCGCCTCCCTTCGCCTTAGGGTTGGAGGGGGGAAAACTCTGACTGTTGTTTGTGCATACGCACCAAACAGGAGTTCAGAGTATTCAGCCTTCTTGGATACCTTGCATGGGGTCCTGTATGGGGCGCCGGCAGGGGATTCCATAGTCTTGCTGGGGGACTTCAACGCGCACGTGGGCAATGACAGTGATACTTGGACTGGCGTGATTGGGAGGAACGGTCTCCCTGATCTGAACCTGAGTGGTGGATTGTTATTGGACTTCTGTGCTAGTCACGGACTTGCGATAACAAACACCATGTTCAAGCATAAGGATGCTCATAGGTGTACCTGGTACCAGAGCACCCTAGGCCAAAGATCAATGATCGATTTTGTAATCGTATCAGCTGATCTGAGGCCGTATGTTTTGGACACTCGGGTGAAGAGAGGGGCTGAACTGTCAACTGATCACCATCTGGTGGTGAGTTGGGTTAGATGGCGGGGGAAACCTCTGGACAGACCTGGCAAACCCAAGCGTGTAGTGCGGGTGAACTGGGAACGTTTGGAGGAGTCCTCTGTCCGGAAGGACTTCAACTCCCACCTCCGGCGGGACTTCTCTGCCATCCCTGTGGAGGTTGGGGACATTGAACAGGAATGGGCAATGTTCAAAGCCTCTATTGCTAAAGCTGCAGATGCGAGCTGTGGCCAGAAGGTCTTAGGTGCCTCAAGGGGTGGTAACCCTCGAACACCCTGGTGGACAGTGGTGGTCAGGGAAGCCGTCCGACTGAAGAAGGAGTCCTACCGGGGTATGTTATCCCAGGGGACTCCGGAGGCAGTTGCAAGGTACCGACGGGCCCGAAGGGCAGCGGCCGTGGCTGTGGACGAGGCTAAGCAGAGGGTGTGGGAGCAGTTCGGGGAATCCATGGAGAAGGACTATCGGGCGGCACCAAAGCTGTTCTGGAAGACCATACGGCACCTCAGGAGGGGGAAGCAGGGAACCATCCAAGCTGTGTACGGCAAGGATGGGACTTTGCTGACTTCAAGTGAGGAAGTCGTGGGGCGTTGGAAAGAGCACTTTGAGGAACTCCTGAACCCAAATACATCAGACACACCCTCCCTGATAGGAGCAGGGCCTGAGGATGATGGGGGATCGACGTCGATCTCTCGGAGTGAAGTCACTGAGGTAGTTAGACAACTCCACAGTGGCAAAGCTCCGGGGGTTGACGAGATCCGTCCAGAAATGCTGAAGGCTCTGGGTGTTGATGGGCTGTCTTGGTTGATACGCCTATTCAACATTGCGTGGAAGTCTGGGACAGTGCCGAGGGAGTGGCAGACTGGGGTGGTGGTTCCCCTTTTCAAAAAGGGGGACCAGAGGGTGTGTGCTAATTACAGGGGTATCACACTACTCAGCCTCCCTGGGAAAGTTTACGCCAAGGTACTGGAAAGGAGGGTCCGGCCGATAGTCGAACCTCAGATTCAAGAGGAGCAATGTGGATTCCGTCCTGGTCGTGGAACAACTGACCAACTCTTTACGCTTGCGGGAATCCTGGAGAGGGCCTGGGAGTATGCCTATCCAGTCTACATGTGTTTTGTGGATTTGGAGAAGGCGTATGACCGCGTCCCTCGGGAGATCTTGTGGGAGGTGCTGAGGGAGTACGGAGTGAGGGGAACCCTGCTGAGGGCCATCCAATCTCTGTACAACCAAAGCGAGAGTTGTGTCCGGGTGCTTGGATGTAAGTCGGATCCGTTTCCAGTGGGGGTTGGTCTCCGCCAGGGCTGCGCTCTGTCACCTATCCTGTTTGTGATTTTCATGGACAGGATTTCTAGGCGGAGTCGTGGCCATGGCGGAGAGGGTATACGTCTCGGGGGGCTAAAGGTTGCGTCACTGCTGTTTGCAGATGATGTGGTCCTGATGGCACCTTCGGTTCGTGACCTTCAGCTCTCACTGGATCGGTTCGCAGCCGAGTGTTCAGCGGCTGGAATGAGGATCAGCATCTCCAAATCTGAGGCCATGGTTCTCAGCAGGAAACCGATGGTTTGTACAGTCCGGGTAGGGGACAGGACTCTGTCGCAGGTGGAGGAGTTTAAGTATCTCGGGGTCTTGTTCACGAGTGAGGGAAAGATGGAGAAGGAAATCAGCCGGAGAATCGGAGCAGCTGGGGCAGTATTGCAGTCTCTCTGCCGCACTGTTGTGACGAAACGGGAGCTGAGCCAGAAGGCAAAGCTCTCGGTCTACCGAGCTATCTACATTCCTACTCTCACCTATGGTCATGAAGTGTGGGTAATGACCGAAAGAATAAGATCGCGGATACAAGCGGCCGAAATGAGTTTCCTCAGAAGGGTGGCTGGCATCTCCCTTAGAGATAGGGTGAGAAGTGCAGTCACCCGAGAGAGACTCGGAGTAGAGCCGCTGCTCCTTCGCTTGGAAAGGAGCCAGCTTAGGTGGTTCGGGCATCTCGTGCGGATGCCTCACGAGCGTCTCCCTAGGGAGGTCCTCGTTGCACGTCCCACTGGGAGGAGGCCCCGCGGCAGGCCAAGGACCAGATGGGGGGATTACATCTCCTCTCTGGCCTGGGAACGCTTCGGGATTCCCCAGGAGGAAGTCGCAAATGTTGCTCTGGAGAGGGAAGTCTGGGGGTCTCTGCTGGAGCTGCTGTCCCCGCGACCCGATTCCGGATAAGCGGTTGAAGATGGATGGATGGATGGATGGATAAAAACACCTGCGTGTTTGTTACGCTAGCTCCTAGCTCCTCTGCTAGCTCCTAGCTCCATAGAACACGCCAATACAATTCAAACACCTGATCAACACACACAATCACTCAGCCCAAAAGACCGTTCACCTAACCCAAGGTTCATAAAGCTTATATATTTTAAAAAAGTTACGTACATACGCAAAAAAAAGTTGCGCACATACGGTCAAGCGATCAAATGTTTAGAAGCCAAAGCTGCATACTCACAGTAGCACGTCTGCGTCTTTGTCATCCAAATCAAAGTAATCCTGGTAAGAGTCTGTGTTGTCCCAGTTCTCTACAGGCGTCTGTGTACGAAGTCAAAAGTCCTCCTGGTTAGAGTCTCTGTTATCCGAGTTCTTCCATCTTGACTGCATCTTCCGGGAATGTAAACAAAGAAGCGCCGGCTGTGTACTGT
>NC_084743.1:45146401-45153901 GCF_033978785.1 Entelurus aequoreus
TCTTTATATAACTATAGGAGTTTAGAAATAAGTAACACTTAAATATGGATATTCTTCCAACAAGTCCCCCTTTAAGATCTTCTAATAAGATCTTTATTACTTGTACAAAACTTATAAAGCACGCCCCACATTAAAGTAGGTGCTGTTTTTTTTCTTTAAGCAAGCTAGCGATAAAACAACAGCTTATTTACATGGGAGATAGATGGAGGGAGTCCACGTCAATGTCGTCATGGTCAGGGAAGTAAACCAACAATTCTCGAAAGTCTTAAAGTTACCTCTTTGCTAGACCCCCTTTAGTGACACTTAGCCCAAGGGGCGATAAAGCAACCGCATGAGGCTATGATGGCCAAAAAAGCTCCGAATGGAGACCAAGACAGACTTAATTAGGTCAGTCCACCTGCCTAATGTGCTTAGAAGCCAATCTTTGAAGGGGTCAGAGAGAGAGTTCCCTAGACAGGGCCTGGAGGCCCTTTAAGGCCCTCTGAACTGAGCCATCGGGGGTAGTGTTGTTAGGAAT
Organism: Entelurus aequoreus; assembly: GCF_033978785.1. Classification (NCBI taxonomy): domain Eukaryota; kingdom Metazoa; phylum Chordata; class Actinopteri; order Syngnathiformes; family Syngnathidae; genus Entelurus; species Entelurus aequoreus. The sequence continues at coordinate 45,146,919 of NC_084743.1, forward strand.
GAAGGTACAGCATTGGTCACCAAACATTGCACACACTCCTTCTTCCTTGGCTAGGATGCGGTCAAGGGCTATGCGGATCTGAACGGCCCTGAGGGAGGTCGGGGCAAGTTTTTCAGCAAGTCCCTCAACGGCGTCACGAGTCAGGTTGGTTAGTCTCAACGGCGGCGGGGAGTTAGAGAGGCCGCTGAAACAGGAGTTCCAAGGGATGTTAATTTGGTGAGTGGGGTCACCAGTCTAACCATAGCACAAAGCCCAACGGCTGACGTCGGGATTCTAATGTACAATCTGTGCTTCCCACAACACCAGAATAAGTCAGCTCGTGCCTAAGGGCCTATCCTAGAGCCATCTATCAGTGTGGTGCACCAGTAATGGTTGATGTCACCCAATTTGTTGGGGGACGGAGAGGGTCCTGTAATTTGAAAATGCGTGTAATTCAGCTTTTGGGCCACAAAGGGAAGAAGTCGGGTGGCATTGTCAACAGAAGGGTACACATGTCAGTCAACTTAAAAGGGGCGGGGTAAGTGTGGGAAAAGGGACGTCCAGCGGAAGAAGCAACACAGTCACCCAGGTTTTGGCATCCACCTGAGCCACAGGTTGTCTGCACCCGCTCCTAAGGTCAAAGTTACCAGGCCTTCGGTGGTGATGTCATTAGCACGCACAGATGTGAGATTCTTTGAAACACCACCGAGGTGGGGTGGTACTTTAGGTGCTACAGAGGGTGTAGAGGTAGTTAACGCCCTCTCAAGGACATTAATTTTAATAATTCCTTTAGCGTCTGTATCAGTCAGGTCAAGCCCCAAAACAACATAAAAGGGAAGATGGGCACAACTTACCAGAGTATGTTGTCTGCATCCGACACCAATGGTTCAGGGTTGAGTCGTAACAAATATAGAGGTCATTACCACGGTAATAGCTATTGTGTCCCCCGTAATTAATCACACTGCACAGGTCAAAAAATAAGTCTTGCTATCCCCTTTGACCCAGTCTATTTAAAGTCCGCTGTATGTTCTTAGACACTTGTCAGTCACTGTCGTCAGGAAGGATGAACTGAGACACAAAGACAGTAGAACACGCCCAAGGGATAAACGGGGATAAACATCAAACTTTTCACTTAATGTAACGACACAGATAGTTATGCTGCAAACAAGCAAGAAAAACTAAGAAACATTTAGCATACTGGATTGGTCTCACACAAGGATATACAATATAGAAGTTGAAAAGAGTAATGTAGGTAGAAAATCTCTCTCGTCTCTTGGGCTGAGGGGCAGATGTTGTGGCGATGTCAGCAATGACATCCGCTGGTAATCTGTCAGGTTCTTCAGCTGTAGTGCAGAGGGAGAGGTGGTACCAGGTGTCCCCTCCACCAGCCAGTCGAAGGGCGTGGGACGTCCGTTCCACGACCTTGAAGGGACCAGTCCACCTGAGCTCCGTCCACTTGCGTTTGATGACCTTGATCTTGACCCTCTCAGCGGGCGGAAGGGAATCTGTACAGAAGAACTGGCACACAAATTCTGCAATTTTTTGTGTAAAATACCATTTTGGTTTTACGCTGAGTCCTCCTTCCATGGGGGGCTGCTGGTCCTGTGAATGGCTGACCTGTATGCAGCTCATAGGGTGAAAAACTCAAAGGGCGGTAAAACAGTTTTATTCACGGACCTTCGAATGATCATTAACACTAATTGCAACATGTCAATCCAATTAAATTTGGTCTGTGCACAGATTTTAGCCAATTAGTTTTTAATGTTCTGGTCCATCCTTTCAACCTTGCCTTGGGACTCAGGATGGTACCCCAAACCTGTGTTCTAGTCCGAAAGCCTTTTCGACCAAGGCTAAGTGAGTATTTTTTTTAAAATGGTTGCCGTTGTCTGACCTAATCTTTTTGGGGAAACCATGTCGGGGTACTAGGTCATCCACAAGTCATTTAATTACTGATACTGCCTCCTCTTTTGAGGTTGTTGTTGCTTCCGGCCAACCACTGTGATTGTCAACACAAGTCAGTACGTACCTTTTCCCTTGTACCGTATTGATCATATCAGTGAAATCAAAGACTATACATGGTTCACCCTCACCTCCTCCATATTCTAAATTTGATCTATTAAACTACTATCGATGTGTAAAATCGTTATTTTCAAATTAAAATTAGTTCTAACTTCTTACCCACGGTAAAAACGTTAAAACTATGGAATGTGTCAGAATCGGATGATTGTCGATTTTGTTCCAAGGAGTCTGTATCCACCCTCACTCACCCCCTTCTGTTTCTGAAAAAAGGACTGTGTTAGTCATACTATCACTTTCAGAAAACATCTAAGAAAAAGGTCAGCTAATAGTCAAGTAGCGGAGGACAGGTCATGTTTGAGGTCAATGATTGTCTCTTTAGCCTCTATGGTCCACTTGGGGGTGGTGTTAGGGTAGGGGACCCCTTAGCAATATCCCAATTAACTCAAACTCAACTAAACCCTAGCTTTTATGTAACTTATTCAATATGGTGAAAGTAACAAATAGGCTTATATTTATATTGTCACCAATACTAGAAAAATACTACCTTTGTGGCGAATGCTTTAGCAATAGTATTTTGAAATTTTACCGCACCTGGTGGCCCCAATAATTCATTAAGTCAAGCTCATGTTGTAGAAAGTTGAATAAAGCAGACACGTTTGTTACTGAATACTTTCTATCAGACTTCTGTCTTGACGACTATGTGTATGTAATGAGCAAGTATAATTATTTGATATGTTTAAATGTGTAATGTGTCGTTTTAGCTCAGCTGTTGTGTAGCTGCTAGCTCCTCGTAGCCTACAGGTGTCTAAAGTGCAGCCCATAGTTATGTGTTTAACATAACCATGGGCTAAACCTAAACAATTGAAAATGTGGTATTTGGGTGTCGGTGTAATGTTTGGCAGCTACGCCGTGTCTTATCATTGGACCTAAGTTCTTTGGTTTTGTAGGCGAGACAGAGAGCAAGGGAACAATGTGGGACACAATTGTGTCCATCTTATACCATGCTAGCTGTTGCAAAGATAGGTCAACATGAGCAGCCACACCTTGAGTTCCAACATATATAAATAATCATAACATATGGCGAGTCGGGTGGCAGAACACACAGAAGCATCTCAGTCAGTGAGGGTTTTCACCGTTAGAGCCATTCCTGTTGTTTCAGGCTGTGGTATGCTTGGTAGTGGTGTCGCAGCTGGGTGGTTCAGCCGTCAGGTAACACCAGGAATGTTCCTTCTTTGCGATTTGAATGTCAGGGTACAGTCTGTAAAGGAGGTCCAGCAATCTGAACCGGAAGTGGTTTGGTGACAGTTAACCTTGTGACCCCAGCGAAGCCTTCGACCTTTAAAGAGGAAGCACACAGTTTTTTTGGTACCTCTGCATTCAGAATCGAATGGGTGGCTGATGAAATTGTCCGTTGACACTCATGTCCAGCAGGGGTCCTGTCGGTACTACCTGCTGCGGCTCCTGATGTGGGCGTCCTCTTACACGCCTTCGTGTTCGTTTGTTGGCACGACGGAACCTTTCCTGTTCGGAAATGTTCGGACAGTCACGACTCCAGTGACCAGGCTGGTCACAACCGAAACAGTGTCTACCCCAGACTGGCTTTGAAGCATCGTGTTGTCCACCACCCGAGTCCAACCGCATGTCTGTTGAGGATTCTTTCCTCCACCTGTTGGAACTCAAAAGCAAGGTCACCCACTGCTGAATATACCCTAGCTGATCTTTGACCTTTTGGTTCTTTTAACCTTTTATCTTCAGCGATCTGTAATTTAAGTAGTCGTTTCCTTGTTGCTCTGTCATTAGCCCTATTTTGCATGGGATGAATAAAATGTCCTGCCATATATTGTTTTTGGCACCGTGTATATCAGGGTTAACTTTGTCCAAAGTGTTTGGCCAAAGGTTACCTCCCGGAGGTACAGGTGGGAAACAAGGTCAACAATGGCTTGCATGTATGCATCAGCAAGAGACTTATATTGAAATAGGCCCCTATAATTGTCATGTGTCAAAAATGTCTGGTGTGCACTGCCCTCTGCTGGAGGAAAATGGTCAGACATGCAAAATAAGGGGTTAATACTTTCTCTTTTAACTTTGATGTTCCAGGTAATTTAATGTTCAGTGAATGTATAGGATAGGCCAATATAAGCTTTGGCTTCCGCCTATTCCTTTTTCGGTCATTCTTTTTCTTTCTGTGTGTAAATGTGTATGATTGTTAATTTGTCTAATCTGTACTGTTAAACTGCTCACACAAAATGGTTGATGGTTGATTATATGACCAAAATAAACTTATTTCATTTATTCATTCATTATCTATCGCACTCAGTTTTATTCCATTTTGCATCTAATTATTCCTATTGATTTCTTCCCATTTCACTCAAACAACTAAACAAACAAACAAATAAACAAACTTGCAGCTAACCACAATCAACAGCATACCATTTACGAATACCTTCATTTGTCACTTTCTCATCTTTTCTTCACTTTCGTTTTCCTTTACAAACAACATCCTGTATCCATCTCTTCCTTACACTTCACACAATGTTTCTATTTTCTGTTCTCCTAGAAACCATTCACATAACGTAAGGTTATAAACATCCTTTTCCCATATTTTCTCAAACCATCCTCTTCACCCTCAATCTTCCTTCACCTGTTCTCTTTTTATCTCTCTCTCCTTCTCACTGGAGTAGGGGGCGGTGGCCTAGTCAAAGTCTGGGCGGGTCGTTTGAATTGTCTTGCGCATGCGCGGCAGGCAAAACACCAATCAGTCTAGTCTGTCCTATTTGTCTCATTAATCATCGGTTCTTTTGCTGCATTTCGTTTTTCCACGTAATCCCCGTTTACTTTTATCATACGCCAAACTCTTAAATTCTCGAGCACCAACCCTGTTCCATTTTCACCAGCGCGCGCGCGCACACACACACACACACACACACACACACACACACACACACACACACACACACACACACACACACACACACAAGAAAAAGCTGCACCTACCCTTATCTTTGCGTTTCACTTTACCATAAAACTTCCAGTTACTTTTTTTTAATTTATTTTTTATTTTATTTTACCAGACGTTTGAGTTCACGACTTTTCGAGTATTGTAAACTCCCTCTTTACCCTTTCAAGGAACGTTCTCCTTTTTTTTTCTCTTTTTTTCTCTTTCTCTACCTGCTAGTTCCATTGTCGACAACCGTCCATTCAATTGATCATTGAACGGTAGCCAATCATCACATTTTGCCCCGCCGCCATCACATTTCTGTTTGTCACACTCCAAGGCCATTGTGTCTATATTTTCTTAATTCTAGTGCCCTCAACGCAAAGGGATCTTTCAACCCGCTTCCTTAGTTTTAGTGTCTTATCACACTGGGATCTATCAACCCGCTTCCTTAGTTTTAGTGTCTTATCACACTGGGATCTATCAACCCGCTTCTTTAGTTTTAGTGTCTTATAACACTGGGATCTATCAACCCGCTTCTTTAGTTTTAGTGTCTTATCACACTGGGATCTATCAACCCGCTTCCTTAGTTTTAGTGTCTTATCACACTGGGATCTATCAACCCGCTTCCTTAGTTTTAGTGTCTTATCACACTGGGATCTATCAACCCGCTTCTTTAGTTTTAGTGTCTTATCACACTGGGATCTATCAACCCGCTTCTTTAGTTTTAGTGTCTTATCACACTGAGATCTATCAACCCGCTTCCTTAGTTTTAGTGTCTTATCACACTGGGATCTATCAACCCGCTTCTTTAGTTTTAGTGTCTTATCACACTGGGATCTATCAACCCGTTGCTCTTTTAGGCGGCGACCAACTACCCAGGGTGAGCCACACCCAACTATTAGTTCACTCGTCAATGAAACTGCCCGTCACGGTAATCGAGACACAATGCCGTGAGTTGACCACTTATTTACAATTTTAATGCAATGGCAGGCTCGGCAAAAATGCAATCAATCTATCGAAATCACAGCTCTGCGTCTGGGGTACAATATAGTGTTTGACTTACAGACTTCAGGACAGACTCCTAACGCAGATTTTATCTAAAAAGAAAGGTTCTGCTCACCTTGAATTGGCCAATTGAGTCTGTCCAGAAGATTGCAAGAAGTCATCGATCAACAGCGTGCCATCTCGGACGAAGCCCCCAAATTGTTGTGTCGACAGCTCTTCCTCCCAAGGAAGTCAAAGTCTGCTGTCCACTCCCAAGTTCTTTTAATGGCAAATAAGCTGATGTTAAATTGACCACCAAAAGCAGTAGTTGGTATTTTGTTGTTTATTGTCAAAGCTTTGGCAATAATGAGACCAATCCAGCACCCAAGCGTTCCCTAGCCCGGTCCAGATCGGTCAAGCTCAAAACTCCCGCAAGTCCCGTGATCCTCCGTCTCTCGCTGCCCCCACTCTCTTTGTTTAGACTACTCCGAGTTATCTCTACTCTGACACATTCCAATCTAGAAGGCCAACACCTCACTATGAGACTCAAAAGAAGGAAGAATACTAGCTATTCTTTATATGACTATAGGAGTTTAGAAATAAGTAACACTTAAATATGGATATTCTTCCAACAGTACTTGCCATACTTGACAATACAGCTACATATTGCTCGTCCATACAGAACGCTGCTCTCCACCGAAAACATGTTTTTTTGACTCGGTTTGGGATTGATAGCAAGATTTGCAGTATCGCCAACAGTGACACATGTGCTTCAAGGCACTTCAGTGCTAACAGTGGAGCAAAAGTCCAAAGAGTTAGGCTGAGAAAACAAGCAGTGATTTTTGTATCACACACACGTTGCTCATTGCAAAAAGGTCCTGTCAACCAGCTTGTCACATTTAAAAGTCTGTTTTGAGGCTAACTTCTCGGCTTACGACCATACTACCCTGAGCACGCCCGATCTCGTCAGATCTCGGAAACTAAGCTGGGTTGGGCCTGATTAGTACTTGGATGGGAGACCGCCTGGGAATACCAGGTGCTGTAAGCTTTTGGCGACGCTCAC
>NC_084743.1:45158901-45161401 GCF_033978785.1 Entelurus aequoreus
ACATGTGCCTCAAGGCACTTCACTGCTAACATTGGAGCAAAAGTCCAAAGAGTTAGACAGGCTGAGAAAACAAGCAGTGATTTTTTTATCACACACGCGTTGCTCATTGCAGAAAGGTCCTGTCAACCAGCTTGTCACATTTAAAAATCAGATTTTGAGGCCAACTTCTCAGCTTACGGCCATACTACCCTGAGCACGCCCGATCTCGTCAGATCTCGGAAGCTAAGCTGGGTTGGGCCTGATTAGTACTTGGATGGGAGACCGCCTGGGAATACCAGGTGCTGTAAGCTTTTGGCGACGCTCACAGCATAGGGCGCCCTTGCCCCCTTTTGCTTTTGTCACAACGGCTATAGGTACTTGCCATACTTGACAATACAGCTACGTATTGCTCATCCAAACAAAACGCTGCTCTCCACCCAAAACATGTTTGTTTAGTTTTGACTCGGTTTGGGATTGATAGCAAGATTTGCAGTATCGACAACAGTGACACATGTGCCTCAAGGCACGTCAGTGCTAACAGTGGAGCAAAAGTCCAAAGAGTTAGACAGGCTGAGAAAACAAGCAGTGATTTTTGTTTCACGTTGCTCATTGCAGAAAGGTCCTGTCAACCAGCTTGTCACATTTAAAAATCTGATTTTGAGGCCAGCTTCTCAGCTTATGGCCATACTACCCTGAGCACGCCCGATCTCGTCAGATCTCGGAAGCTAAGCTGGGTTGGGCCTGGTTAGTACTTGGATGGGAGACTGCCTGGGAATACCAGGTGCTGTAAGCTTTTGGCGACGCTCCCAGCATAGGGCGCCCTTACCCCTTTTGCTTTTGTCACAACGGCTATAGGTACTTGCCATACTTGACAATACAGCTATGTATTGCTCGTCCAAACAAAACGCTGCTCTCCACCCAAATCATGTTTGTTTAGTTTTGACTCGGTTTGGGATTGATAGCAAGATTTGCAGTATCACCAACAGTGACACATGTGCCTCAAGGCACGTCAGTGCTAACAGTGGAGCAAAAGTCCAAAGAGTTAGACAGGCTGAGAAAACAAGCAGTGATTTTTGTTTCACGTTGCTCATGGCAGAAAGGTCCTGTCAACCAGCTTGTCACATTTAAAAATGTTATTTTGAGGCCAATTTCTCGGCATACGGCCATACTACCCTGAGCACGCCCGATCTCGTCAGATCTCGGAAGCTAAGCTGGGTTGGGCCTGGTTAGTACTTGGATGGGAGACTGCCTGGGAATACCAGGTGCTGTTAGCTTTTGGCGACGCTCCCAGCATAGGGCACCCTTTCCCCCTTTTGCTTTTGTCACAACGGCTATAGGTACGTGCCATACTTGACAATACAGCTACGTATTGCTCGTCCAAACAAAACGCTGCTCTCCACCCAAAACATGTTTTTTTGACTCGGTTTGGGATTGATAGCAAGATCTGCCGTATCGCCAACAGTGACACATGTGCCTCAAGGCACTTCAGTGCTAACAGTGGAGCAAAAGTCCAAAGAGTTAGACAGGCTGAGAAAAAAAGCAGTGATTTTTGTATCCCACACACATTGCTCATTGCAGAAAGGTCCTGTCAACCAGCTTGTCACATTTAAAAATCTGGTTTTGAGACCAACTTCTCAGCTTACGGCCATACTACCCTGAGCACGCCCGATCTCTTCAGATCTCGGAAGCTAAGCTGGGTTGGGCCTGGTTAGTACTTGTATGGGAGACTGCCTGGGAATACCAGGTGCTGTAAGCCTTTGGTGACGCTCCCAGCATAGGGCGCCCTTTCCCCCTTTTGCTTTTGTCACAACGGCTATAGGTACTTGCCATACTTGACAATACAGCTACCTATTGCTAGTCCAAACAAAACGCTGCTCTCCTCCCAAAACATGTTTGTTTGACTCGGTTTGGGATTGATAGCAAGATCTGCAGTATCGCCAACAGTGACACATGTGCCTCAAGCACTTCAGTGCTAACGGTGGAGCAAAAGTCCAAAGAATTGGACAGGCTGAGAAAACAAGCAGTGATTTTTGTATCACAAACATGTTGATCATTGCAGAAAGGTCCTGTCAACCAGCTTGTCACATTTAAAAATCTGATTTTGAGGACAATTTCTCGGCTTACGGCCATACTACACTGAGCACGCCCGATCTCGTCAGATCTCGGAAGCTAAGCTGGCTTGGGCCTGGTTAGTACTTGGATAGGAGACTGCCTGGGAATACTAGGTGCTATAAGCTTTTGGTGACGCTCCCAGCATAGGGCGCCATCCCCCCCTTTTGCTTTTGTCACAACGGCTATAGGTACTTGCCATACTTGACAATACAGCTACGTATTGCTCGTCCAAACAAAACGCTGCTCTCCACCCAAAACATGTTTGTTTAGTTTTGACTCGGTTTGGGATTGATAGCAAGATCTGCAGTATCGCCAACAGTGACACATGTGCCTCAAGGCACGTCAGTGCTAACAGTGGAGCAAAAGTCCAAAGAGCGAGACAGGCTGAGAAAACAAGCAGTGATTTTTG
>NC_084743.1:45166401-45176401 GCF_033978785.1 Entelurus aequoreus
TTTGTGATGTCAAGGTTTTCTATGTATTTCTATGCAGCATGCGATATTCAGTTACACCAGCAGAGGGCGCGTGGTGCCGTTGGTATCAGTAGCTGGCGCCGTAGAAGAAGTCTGTCAGTACGTGGTATGAAAAGAAGCATATGCATCAAGCTCCGGTTGTAACGCTGTGTTAATTGTTTTGCAGGTAAGCTGGTTTGCATATAACACATACACGCAGTAGTAGAATTTATTCTGTACCTTTTAGAGTAAGCAATGTTAAGCTAATGTCTGTTTTGTGAATGTTATGAGTTAAATTCGAGTCACATTCAGGGTATTTTCTAAGATGGCGGACGTTGGTCCGAGGGTAACCACGGTGACGAGGCAAAATACAGTTAGCTTTAGTTTAAGAGTAAGTTCACAACATAACTCCTCAGAGATACTTGAAAATAAAATGTTAAATGCCATTTATGTTACAAGGACATGCTAAACGAACTTTTGAGTGTTGTATTGATCATAAGCACACCAGATAGGTGTGTCAAAGCTAAATTACAGTTAGTGTGTGCTAAGGCAGTAGATTTACAGTCGCACATAGGACAGTAGATTAGGTACAGGTAATGATAACATGACACAAATAAATACAATAAATACATATAATGAATACATATAAATACAATACATATATTATTAAACGGTGATTAAGAGCATGATTCTAAGGTAGATAGAAATAGTAAAAAGGGTTTTTGTGTATATATATGTATGTGTATGTGTATACATAAATATATTTTTGGAATATTTGTAAAATTGTTCAACTCCAGACATTGTATTTTGTAGAAGAAGTCTGTCAGTACGTGGTATGAAAAGAAGCATATGCATCAAGCTCCGGTTGTAACGCTGTGTTAATTGTTTTGCAGCTTGATCCTGAAAAATAAATGTGTCGCACAACGAAAGAGTTGGCCCATCTTTCGAGCTGTGTAACATATTTTGGCGAGCCAGCCAGGAGGGGGCACCAGTGAGTCAACACCACCACCATCGACCCTCCTTCCCAAGAGACGAACCTTATTCTTCTATTAAACATGGAAAAAGTACAGCCACTGCGTGATGAACTGAGTGCAGCCTTGTGGCAGCTGGAGGAAGAGCTTCTCGTGGATGTCTGCGGGCGACTGAAATGTTCCGGCCTGGACAGCGGAGAGTCTCGCAGCAAGTCAAGAAGGGCGCTCATCAATATGGCAGAAGGCGCGTTTGATGAGATTGAGGAAAGTGAACAAGAAGAACAAGTTGAACAATGTTATATAGAGTTAAGTAAATATATAAATAAATTAAACGGTGAACTATTGTCAAAGAAAGGATCAGAAAAACTGTTTAAGCATGACACTTCCCCCAAAAGTACACCTTCTCCACTCAGAGTTCGACCAGAGCAAAAACATTCTCTGCAAGAGGTAACTTTGAGAAGGGAGTTCAAGATCTGTGGGCAGATAGGTGAACCTGGACAGAGGGATAAGCTATCCTACCTCAGTCTTGTGCGTCAAATTGGGGTGGGGACTGAAAAAGGACATTCAGAGACTGAAATAATCGAAGCAGTAATCAGGGCTATTAGTCCAGGCCTGCCCCTCAGAGATATGCTGGAAATAAAACGTGAACTGACCCTCAATAAGCTGTTCACCATATTAAAGGGACACTACAAGGTAGACAGCCCCACTGAGCTATACCACCAGCTCCTCAATATCTCCCAAGAGCCCAGAGAGACTGTCCTGAACTTTGTTTTTCGTGCCATTGAACTGAAAGAGAAACTGTTGTGGAAAGTCGCAAATGAGTAAACTGATGAACTTTACAGCCGACGCACAATCCAGCGCAAGTTTTTACGTTCCATTGAAACAGGGCTGCTCAGCGATTCCGTTAAGTATCAGTTAATGCCCCTCCTCAGTGATGTGAGCACAACAGATGAAGAATTGATCGAAAGAGTAACTGAAGCGTCAAAGCTGGAAAGTGAAAGACTTGAGAAACGTAAAAGGTCAGCTGCAACCAAGATTCCCAAAGTGCAAGAGCTCCAAACAGAATGCCAGGCAGACCCTGCACCTGTCCAGAGCCCTGCAAAGCCCAGGGAAGCCCAGACTGCAGTGGCCGTGAAAGCTGTGAAAAGTAAAGAGACTAAAAGTGAAAGCGCTGATACACAACAAATCATTGAAGAGTTGCGTAAAGAAATGAAGGTAATGTTTATGACCTTGATGGAGACCAGTCCCCGTGCAAGTGGACCAAAGCAGAGAGAAAAGGGCTGTACAAAGTGTAGAGGAGAGGGAACAGGAGATAACTGTTCACACTGCTTCAAATGTGGGCGTGAGGGTCACTTCTCTCGGGGATGCCGAGCTCTGAGACAGTCGGGAAACGGGGAGGGACTACTGAGATGGGACCAGCAGTAGTCCAAAGCCAATCGTCCCAAGGTGAGCTCCCAAATCCGGAACCAGCCCCCCCACAACCTACAGCCAAGGCCAGTGTAAGCGAAGTTCACTATTTACCCCCTCAACGCAAGTCACAGTTAGTCAGCCTTGTGGGAAACCGATGTACAGTGAACTGTGTTATGGACAATCATCCAGTCAAAGTTTTGTGGGACACAGGGGCCCAGTCGAGCATAGTTAATGAAAACTGGCGACAACAGCATCTTCCCCACACAGTCGTCCGGCCGATAGCTGAACTGTTAGAAAATGAGACACTCACAATTTATGCTGCTAATGACACGCCCATTCCCTACACTGGCTGGATTGAAGTCCGATTTCGGCTCGACAGTGATTCATCCAAAAGTGAGTTTCAAGTGCCAATACTAGTTTGCAGTGACCCAGCAGTGGCCAGTGACCCCATCATCGGCTACAATGTGATCGAGGCCATTGTCAACAACAATGAAGGCAAAACTAAAGGGGGGAGAAAGCAGCTTGCCCACAAAGTGAGTAAAGCTTTTGAAATAACTGTCAGAACTGCTCACAACGTCGTCAAGCTAGTGCAGAACAGCAACGAAGAGTCAGACATTGGTGTGGTGCGTATTGGTGTAAAAACAGTGACATTGCCAGCTAAGAAGGTCACAGTAGTTCACATGCGGGCACATGTTAGTCAACAAGTCAGGGGCCAAGACATGTTGTTCTCGCCTGACACATCTGATCCGCCACCAGAGGGCATCGTCTACAACGAGATACTGGTAAAAATCTCACACAGAAAATTGCCGTACGTGCCCATCCCAGTGACCAATACCACAGACCACACCATCTACTTGCAAAGTCGTAAAGTTATTGGGCATCTTGAATCAGTGAAGACAGTTTATTCTGCAGACATTCAAACAAAAGTAAACAAACTGACAAAAGAAGACAAAAGCAGCACAAAGTTTAAGACAAACACGCCAAACCACACAGAGCCGTCCGAGAATCAACACACACACAGACCAAAGTCGTGGGATCCGCCTGTGAGCCTCCAACACTTAACACAGGATCAACAAGCAGCGGCAAGGAGAATGTTGAGGGAGGAATGTGAGGCATTTGCATTTGACAACGACGATGTAGGCTGCATACCATCACTCAAGATGCACATCACCCTAAGTGACACCAGCCCAGTGCAAAAGACCTACATGTCTGTCCCAAAACCCCTTCACAATGAAGTCAAAGAGTACTTGCAAGATCTGCTCAACAAAGGTTGGACCACACCCTCACGGTCCCCCTACTCGTCGCCTGTCGTGTGTGTTCGTAAGAAAGATGGGGGCCTCCGTCTCTGTTGTGATTTCAGAGAGCTTAATCGCAAGTCAGTTCCAGACCGTCATCCAATACCAAGGATTCAAGACATGTTGGATACGCTGGGTGGAAGCTCCTGGTTTTCAGTGTTAGATCAGGGAAAAGCGTACCACCAGGGTTTCCTTGATAAAGAAAGCCGGCCGCTGACAGCCTTCATCACACCTTGGGGATTATATGAATGGGTGCGCATTCCCTTTGGCCTGAGCTCCGCACCCGCAGAGTTCCAGAGAAGTATGGAGAATTGCTTGGCTGGCCTCAGAGACACTATTTGCCTCCCATACCTGGACGACAACCTTGTGCATAGCAGCAGCTTTGAAGACCACGTTGAACACATCCGTCTTGTCCTCCAGCGATACAAAGAGCACGGTGTAAAGTTGACGCCAAAGAAATGTGAACTTTTTAGGAGTAGTGTTAAGTTTCTGGGAAAGCTGGTGACAGGAGAAGGCTATACCATGGATCCGGCAGAGATGGCGCCAGTGAGGGCCCTAAAAGAAAAAAGACCTGCAACTGTTGGGGAGGTACGTCAAATGCTTGGCTTTCTCTCTTATTACAGGCCCTTCATACCCAACTTCTCTCGTGTGGCCCACCCGCTGTACAGCCTGCTCAGTCCCCCAGCTCCTGAGAAAACCACTACAGCTCCTGCAGAAAAGTTCAAAAAGGGGGTCAAGAAGAACAAAGGCCACATGCCTTCACGCACGCCCATACAATGGACCAGTATCCACCAAGAAGTATTGAACCAGCTCGTCGATGCACTCACAGCGCCTCCAGTCCTCGGGTATGCTGATTTCACCCAACCATTCGTGTTACACTGTGATGCTTCGCAAGTCGGCTTGGGTGCTGTGTTATATCAGCGGCAGCAAGGAAAGATGAGAGTGATAGCGTTTGGCTCCCGCACCCTAAGTCCAGCAGAGAAGAACTACAACCTGCACTCTGGCAAGCTTGAGTTCCTGGCAATGAAGTGGGCCATCTGTGAACGCTTCCGAGATTATCTGTACCATGCTTCATCGTTCGTCGTGTACACAGATAATAACCCGTTAACATATGTGCTCACAACAGCAAAACTCAATGCCACAGGTCACAGATGGGTCGCGGAGCTGGCCGATTACAACTTCACCATTCGCTATCGTCCAGGCAAAACCAACGCTGATGCTGACGGACTGTCGCGGATGCCATTGGACATTGAAAACTACATGAACACTTGCACAGCCGAAGTCAATCAAGAAGCAATAAGTGCATCGATGGAGTCTGTGAAAGTTGAGCAATATGACCCTTGCAAAGGCGTTGGTGTGATCCAGGTCAGTGCCCTAAAGTTGATCAAAGACTCTGACACGAACCAGCCTTTCACTCCAGACCAGATCCGCAAAGCACAGGAAGAAGACGAGATCCTGGAAAGAGTCATCTGGTTTAAGACACAGAACAAAAGGCCGAGTAGAGCTGAAGCAAAGTCCGAACATCCTGCTGTCGCTGCACTGCTCAAGCAATGGCTAAAGATTCACATTGATCCAGATGGTGTCCTGCGTCGCCGCACTGTCCACAGAGAGCAGCTGTTGATCCCTAAAGCTTATCGTCCCCTGGTTTTCAAAGAGCTGCACCAGGAGATGGGCCACTTAGGGGTGGAAAGGACGCTCGACTTGATAAGAGAGAGGTTCTACTGGCCACAAATGAGTAAAGAAGTGGAGCATTTTGTCACCGAAGAATGCGAGTGTTTGAAGAAGAAAAAGCCAAGTAAGCAGACTCGAGCACCTCTGACCACGATCCATACTACATACCCATTCCAACTCGTGTCCATAGACTTCCTTCACTTGGAAAAGTGCAAAAACGGCTATGAATACATTTTGGTAGTTATGGATCACTTTACGAGGTTTGCTCAAGCCTACGCTACGAGGAACAAAACAGCCAAAACAGTTGCGGACAAGCTGTTTAACGACTTCGCACTCAAGTTCGGGTTTCCGACAAGAATACACCATGACATGGGTAAAGAGTTTGAGAACAAGTTAATGGCAAGGCTCAAAGAACTGTCAGGCATCCAGGGCTCACACACGACACCGTACCACCCACAGGGTAACGGACAGGTCGAGAGATTCAATCGCACCCTGTTGTCCATGTTGCGTACCCTGGAAGACAAAGAGAAAGACAATTGGAAAGAGTCGTTAGCTAAAGTTGTCCACGCATTCAACTGCACGAAAAGTGAAGCGACAGGCTACGCTCCGTACTACCTCGTCTTTGGTCGTGCCCCCCGATTGCCAATTGACCTCTTGTTCGACATAAAGAAAGAGAAGTCCCATGTAGATTACGACGATTATGTAAACAGTTGGAAGAAAAGAATGCAAGAGGCCTACGCTATAGCAGCAAAAACAGCTGACAAAGAAGCGGCTCGAGGAAAAGCTCACTATGACAAAAGAGTTAAAGGCAGAGACCTCAAGCCGGGCGATAGAGTTCTCCTCCGGAATCTAACTCCCAGGGGTGGTCCCGCAAAGATCCAGTCCTATTGGGAAGAGCAAGTTTACAAAGTAAAAGAGAGAAAAGCAGAAGATAGTCCAGTGTATCAGATAACTCCTGAAAACGGAAAAGGAAGAGACAAAGTAGTGCACAGAAATCTTCTGCTCCCGTGCGACTTTCTGCCCTGCGAGAAGCTCCCAGCAACTACTCCACCAGCAGCAAAGAGGACGTCCAGACTTCAACGCAGACAGCAGCAGCAGCAGCCGCCAGACAACGGTGACACATCCGACGATGACTACAATGGAACCTACCGGTGGTACCTTCGGCCTGGTCCAAGAAGGCGGCAGCAGACTTCACTCAACCCACTGTCGGAGCCCTTCCAGCCTCATCAGGACCCAGTGCAACCTGAAGAGGATTTGCCACTACAGAGCGAAGAGGATTTGCCACTACTAAGTGAAGAGGACATTCCACCAGAGACTGAAGAAAATGATTCGGATCCCGAACAAGACAGTCTAGCACGTGGTGAGTCCAACACTGATGTCTCAGTCGTCGATGAAGGTGAGATTAAGACTATGAACCAGCGACCTCAGCGACAGAGACAACCACCTATGGTACTGAGTTACAACACTTTAGGTCAGCCGACTTGGGTACAGAGGGGTTGTAAGGTAAAGACTCAGGTTATTGAGAGTAAAACTTTTTGGAGACCCTGGGCTGTCCAAGGGTGCTAAGGTTACGGACTAAGTAACAGAAATGTCAGGAGACATTTAATTTTGTGGGGGAGAGTGTGGCACTAAGTGATTTAATTTGACTAAAATAGTTGCCCCCCCATTAAAAACTCTTTAAGGTCAGAAAACTCGATTTAAATACTGTTTATAGACTAATTTTTTGTGATGTCAAGGTTTTCTATGTATTTCTATGCAGCATGCGATATTCAGTTACACCAGCAGAGGGCGCGTGGTGCCGTTGGTATCAGTAGCTGGCGCCGTAGAAGAAGTCTGTCAGTACGTGGTATGAAAAGAAGCATATGCATCAAGCTCCGGTTGTAACGCTGTGTTAATTGTTTTGCAGGTAAGCTGGTTTGCATATAACACATACACGCAGTAGTAGAATTTATTCTGTACCTTTTAGAGTAAGCAATGTTAAGCTAATGTCTGTTTTGTGAATGTTATGAGTTAAATTCGAGTCACATTCAGGGTATTTTCTAAGATGGCGGACGTTGGTCCGAGGGTAACCACGGTGACGAGGCAAAATACAGTTAGCTTTAGTTTAAGAGTAAGTTCACAACATAACTCCTCAGAGATACTTGAAAATAAAATGTTAAATGCCATTTATGTTACAAGGACATGCTAAACGAACTTTTGAGTGTTGTATTGATCATAAGCACACCAGATAGGTGTGTCAAAGCTAAATTACAGTTAGTGTGTGCTAAGGCAGTAGATTTACAGTCGCACATAGGACAGTAGATTAGGTACAGGTAATGATAACATGACACAAATAAATACAATAAATACATATAATGAATACATATAAATACAATACATATATTATTAAACGGTGATTAAGAGCATGATTCTAAGGTAGATAGAAATAGTAAAAAGGGTTTTTGTGTATATATATGTATGTGTATGTGTATACATAAATATATTTTTGGAATATTTGTAAAATTGTTCAACTCCAGACATTGTATTTTGTAGAAGAAGTCTGTCAGTACGTGGTATGAAAAGAAGCATATGCATCAAGCTCCGGTTGTAACGCTGTGTTAATTGTTTTGCAGCTTGATCCTGAAAAATAAATGTGTCGCACAACGAAAGAGTTGGCCCATCTTTCGAGCTGTGTAACATATGCGCGTGGCGTAGCCCGGGGAACAGAGGTATGCCTTCCCCATTGAATACAAGACAAAAAAGCTCTGTTTTCATTTCATAATTCCACAGTATTCTGGACATCTGTGTTCGTGAATCTGTTGCAATTATGTTCATTGCATTATGGAGAAAGAAGCTGAGCAAGCAAAGAAGAAAGTTGTCGGTGCGAAACGGACGTATTTTTCGAACGAAGTCAGCAACAACAGTACACAGCCGGCGCGTCTTTGTTTACATTCCCGAAAGATGCAGTCAAGATGGAAGAACTCGGATAACAGAGACTCTAACCAGGAGGACTTTTGACTTCGTACACAGACGCCTGTAGAGAACTGGGACAACACAGACTCTTACCAGGATTACTTTGATTTGGATGACAAAGACGCAGACGTGCTACCGTGAGTATGCAGCTTTGGCTTCTAAACATTTGATCGCTTTACCGTATGTGCGCAACTTTTTTTTTTGCGTATGTACGTAACTTTTTAAAAATATCCACTATCCACAATCACTCAGCCCAAAAGACCGTTCACCTAACCCAAGGTTCATAAAGCTTATATATTTTAAAAAAGTTACGTACATACGCAAAAAAAAGTTGCGCACATACGGTCAAGCGATCAAATGTTTAGAAGCCAAAGCTGCATACTCACAGTAGCACGTCTGCGTCTTTGTCATCCAAATCCAAGTAATCCTGGTAAGAGTCTGTGTTGTCCCAGTTCTCTACAGGCGTCTGTGTACGAAGTCAAAAGTCCTCCTGGTTAGAGTCTCTGTTATCCGAGTTCTTCCATCTTGACTGCATCTTCCGGGAATGTAAACAAAGAAGCGCCGGCTGTGTACTGTTGTTGCTGACTACGTTCGAAAAATACGTCCATTTCGCACCGACAACTTTCTTCTTTGCTTGCTCAGCTTCCTTCTCCATAATGCAATGAACATGATTGCAACAGATTCACGAACACAGATGTCCAGAATACCGTGGAATTATGAAATGAAAACAGAGCTTTTTCGTATTGGCTTCAATGTGGAAGGCATACCCGTGTTCGCCGGTCTACGTCACGCGCATACGTCATCCTCAGAGGCGTTTCGAACCGGAAGTTTAGCGGCAAATTAAAATGTCACTTTATAAGTTCGCAGCCGAGTGTTCAGCGGCTGGAATGAGGATCAGCATCTCCAAATCTGAGGCCATGGTTCTCAGCAGGAAACCGATGGTTTGTACAGTCCGGGTAGGGGACAGGACTCTGTCCCAGGTGGAGGAGTTTAAGTATCTCGGGGTCTTGTTCACGAGTGAGGGAAAGATGGAGAAGGAAATCAGCCGGAGAATCGGAGCAGCTGGGGCAGTATTGCAGTCTCTCTGCCGCACTGTTGTGACGAAACGGGAGCTGAGCCAGAAGGCAAAGCTCTCGGTCTACCGAGCTATCTACATTCCTACTCTCACCTATGGTCATGAAGTGTGGGTAATGACCGAAAGAATAAGATCGCGGATACAAGCGGCCGAAATGAGTTTCCTCAGAAGGGTGGCTGGCATCTCCCTTAGAGATAGGGTGAGAAGTGCAGTCACCCGAGAGAGACTCGGAGTAGAGCCGCTGCTCCTTCGCTTGGAAAGGAGCCAGCTTAGGTGGTTCGGGCATCTCGTGCGGATGCCTCACGAGCGTCTCCCTAGGGAGGTCCTCGTTGCACGTCCCACTGGGAGGAGGCCCCGCGGCAGGCCAAGGACCAGATGGGGGGATTACATCTCCTCTCTGGCCTGGGAACGCTTCGGGATTCCCCAGGAGGAAGTCGCAAATGTTGCTCTGGAGAGGGAAGTCTGGGGGTCTTTGCTGGAGCTGCTGTCCCCGCGACCCGATTCCGGATAAGCGGTTGAGGGGTTGACATTATAAGTTAACCCGGCCGTATTGGCATGTGTTATAATGTTAAGATTTCATCATTGATATATAAACTATCAGACTGCATGGTCGGTAGTAGTGGGTTTCA